>NC_091552.1:24138295-24143295 GCF_042767895.1 Penaeus vannamei
ATTACTATTATTTAAATTAGTATTTTAAAAATCTTTTTCATTGTTATTATTACTTGTATCATTGCTAAAATCATTATTATTATTGTTACTATCATTAGCATCATCGGTATCATTATTATTGATTTTCTTGTTGTTCTTATTGATATTATCATGGATACTGTTATCATTATCCTTATCTTGTTATCGTTGTTACTGCTATTATCTGTATTTTTATCCTCATTATCATTACTTTTTTCTTTATCTTTACAATTATTTTTTTTTCTTTTCGTTTATCATCAATATCATTTTTATTATTTCTGTTAACATCATCATGCTAATTATTATTACTTTTATCATTATGGTCATTATCATCATCATATGTATGATCATAATTGTTACAATCACTACAATTACTGCGATCAGTATCATCATTATCATCATTATTATCATTATTATCACCATTATTTTTATTATGGACATTATTATTATCATTACTATCATCAGCAGCATCATCATTATCATCATCATCACTTTTTGCAATATCATTATCATTATTATTGTAGTTATTTTTGTTGTTGTTGTTGTTATAAATGCTATCATTTATATCATCATTACAATTATTACTATAATTATCGTTGTTATTACTAATATCAATATAATTTTCATTATTATAATCATATATATTATTATTATCATTGTTATAATTTTTCTTATTATCATTATTATTAGTATCATCATCATCATCATCATTATCATTGCTATTATCATTATTATTTCTCATTATAACTATTAGTGATACTATCATTATGATCATTATTGCTATTGTTGTTCTCATTATCATTACTTATCTTTATCATAAATGTCATTATCATTGTTATTATAGTTATTATAAATATTATTTCTATCGTCATCATTATTATTATCATAATAACTGCTTTCATTGTTATTGATATCAATATCATTATTATCATCATTGTTTTCTTTATTATCATGATTATTATTGTTATTATTATAATGAATGTTATTATTATTGATATCATCATCGTCTTTATTATAATCATTGTTTTTATCATGGTGATGATGATTATTATCATTATCATTATCATCATCACCATTATTATAATTACCATTAATATTACTTTTATTTTTAGTAGTATCAATATAATTATTTCATTATCATTATAATTATCATTTTGATAATGATAATTATTTTTTTTAACTTTATTATTGACCATCACATCACTTTCAGTTTATCATACTATTTTTTTTCCTTCTTTCATTGCTGTCATTACCATTCTATTATCCATATCATTATTACTAAGAAAGTGAAAAACGTAGACGAAGATGAAGACTGAACCAAGAAGACGAAACCGGCAGCAGGTCAGATTTGCAACAGGAACTTTGTATGTGTTAATCCCGTGTATCTCGCTGATCCCCCAGGCCGCTCATTCTCTCCCCAGTTCTCCTTGGTACGTTAGGTACAGCCGGGCTGCGGGTACTAATGGCCGAGTCCATCCATAAGTGATCTTCCAGGGCTGTTCCGCGGCCTTCTGCGTCTCTTTTCACCAGCCGCCATTTCCCATCTCCAACTTTATTGCACACCGATTTCACATAAACATACACACACTTGCACACACATACACACACACACACACACACACACACACACACACACACACACACACACACACATATATATATATATATATATATATATATATATATATATATATATATATATATATATATATATATATATGTATATATATATATATATGTATAGATAGATAGATAGATAGATACATGTATTTATACATATATGTGTATGTATATATATGTATGTATGGGCATATATATGTATACATATATACATATGTATACATATATGTATATGTATACATATATGTATATATAAATATACATATATATTCATATAAACATATATACATATATATATACATATATATATATATATATATATATATATATATATACATATATATATATATATATATATATATATATATATATATATATATGCATATGCATATATTTGTATATATGAAGATATGCATATATACGTATATATATATATATACATATAAATAAACAAATATACAAATATACAAATATACAAATATACAAATATACAAATATATATATATATATATATATATATATATATATATATATATATAGAGAGAGAGAGAGAGAGAGAGAGAGAGAGAGAGAGAGAGAGAGAGAGAGAGAAATATATATATATATATATATATATATATATATATATATATATATATATATATATATATATATTCGTGTATATATATATATATATATATATATATATATATATATATATATATATATATTCACATATATATATAGCCCTCGGGAACCCCACAGGTGGATGATGGGGCACGCAGCCCGCCACCCCCTTTTATATGGGGCAGCGTCGGTGGGGGTGGCAGAGGTGGCATCCACCCGGAGCGACTGCCAGAGGCTGAACCTCAGGCGGGAAGTTAGGGTGGGGGCTTGGAACGTCCGTTCTTTACGTCAGGATGATCGGTTGCCTCTACTGTCGAGGGAACTGGGGAGGCTGAGAGTTGAGGTGGCTGCTCTCTCGGAGGTGAGGAGGCCTGGCAGCGGCACGACCTGTGTAGGTGGCTACACCTATTACTGGTCGGGCCGCAGCGATGGCCACCATCTCCAGGGAGTAGCCATTGCCGTCTCCAGCAGACTCCAGCCCTCGATAGTAGAGATTACTCCTGTTGATGAGCGTATAATGGTATTGAGATTGAAGCTATCTTTTGGCTTCATGTCTCTTATTGCTGTGTACGCTCCTACCGACGTTTGTAAACTTGACGTGAAAGAGATGTTCTACTCCAAACTTACATCTGTGGTAGACAGATGTCCCCGACGAGATATTCGCATTGTTCTGGGCGACTTCAATGCGGTATCGGGCTGTGATCGAGCTGGCTATGAGATGTCTGTCGGTCCCCATGGTTCAGGAGCTGATGCCGGTAGCGAGAATAGCCTCCTTTTCCGGGACTTTGCTAGGTCCCAGAAATTGAGGATTTCTGGCTCCTGGTACCAGCGCCCAGACCCACATCGCTGGACATGGTACAGTGATGCGGGTAACGCAGCCAAGGAGATCGACCACATACTTGTTAGCACTCGTTGGAGGATCCTTCAGAATTGCAGGGTGTACAGGAGTGCTGAGTTCTGTGGTACTGACCATAGATTGGTTGTGGCTACCCTCCGGGTCCACTTCAAAACCCCCCAGCGGTCAAATGATCACCCTAGGGTGTTTCATTTGGACAGGCTGAGGGAGGGGGAGTGTGCCCGCGGGTTTGCTGAGGCAATCTCTGATCGTTTCGCAGTGCTTGGCAGTCTGACAGACCCTGTTCTTCTGTGGGATACCTTTAAACGTGAAACGCTTGATGCAGCTCAAGATACGATTGGTGTACGCCCGAGAGCAGTACAGAATTCCATCTCGCAGGAGACACTGGAAGCCACAGATGCATGTCGTGCGGCTCGTCTGACAGGGGATCAGGAATTGCACCGTTCTCTTGTGCGCAGAACTCGGTCCCTGTTAAGAAGGGACAAGGAACAGTTTATTAGGTCTTGCAGAGGAGGTAGAAGGCCATTTCTTAGTAAATGACCTTCGTCCTGCATACCAAGCCCTGAGAAAGCTGAACTCCAAGCCCTCTTCACAGGTGACAGCAGTTCGCTCAGTAAGTGGTCAGATCGTTTCAGTTCCTGTTGCGGTGCGGGAACGTTGGGCTGAGTATTTTGAGCAGCTGTACCAGGTTGACCCACCAACAGTTAACTTGGATGCGGGTAGTGTCGAGATCCCGCTGCCGGATCCACCTATCAGTGAGGACCCTCCCTCCCTAACTGAAGTTAGGGGGGTGATTTCCAAGCTGAAGTGTGGTAAAGCAGCTGGTATCTGCGGCATACCAGCTGAACTGTTAAAGGCTGGTGGTGAACCTATGGCACGGGGGTTACATGCTGTCCTGGCTGCCATCTGGCAGTCCGGTTCCGTTCCTCCTGACCTGTTGAGGGGTGTGATCACCCCTCTCTGGAAGGGGAAGGGGGACCGTTGGGACTGCAGCAATCACCGAGGCATCACACTGCTCAGTATACCAGGCAAGGTTCTCGCCCACATCCATCTGAGACGTATCAGAGACCATCTACTGAGGCACCAGAGACTGGAGCAATCCGGATTCACTCCTGGTAAGTCCACAATAGACCGTATCCTCGCGCTTCGAGTCATTGTAGAGCGCCGTCGTGAGTTCGGGCGTGGGCTGCTTGCAGCCTACATCAACCTCAAGAAGGCGTTCGATACGGTGCATCGGGAGTCACTTTGGGAGATCCTGAGGCTGAGAGGAATACCAACAAGGATTATTGGACTAATAGCAAGCCTGTATACTGGTACTGAAAGTGCTGTAAAGTGTGGTGGGGGCCTGTCGAGCTTCTTTCCTGTTAGCTCAGGAGTGAGGCAAGGTTGTGTCCTTGCACCAACTCTTTTCAACACTTGCATGGACTGGATACTGGGCAGAGCTACTGTTCAAAGTCATTGTGGGGCAACGCTGGGCAATATCAAGGTTACAGACCTTGACTTTGCTGATGACGTTGCCATTCTATCTGAGTCTTTGGAAACCCTAGTGGCGGCTCTCGATGCATTTAGCAATGAAGCGAAGCCCCTGGGTCTAGAGGTCTCCTGGACCAAGACCAAGGTCCAGGAATTTGGGGACCTGTTAGGAGAACCTGTTCAGTCGGTACGTGCTTGCGGCGAGGACATTGAAGTCACAGAGAGCTTTACATACCTTGGTAGTGTAGTTCATAACTCTGGGCTGTCAGACCATGAAGTCAGCAGACGGATTGGCCTGGCAGCAGGGGTCATGAACTCTCTCAACAAGTGTATTTGGAGATGTCGGTACCTGTGCAGAAGGACCAAGCTACGGGTTTTCAAGGCCCTGATAATGCCAGTTTTGCTATACGGTAGCGAAACCTGGACA
>NC_091552.1:24165795-24173295 GCF_042767895.1 Penaeus vannamei
GCATATCAGAGACCATCTACTAAGCCATCAGAGGCCAGAGCAATCCGAATTCACTCCTGGTAAGTCCACAATAGACCGTATCCTTGCGCTTCGAATCATTGTAGAGCGCCGTCGTGAGTTCGGACGTGGGTTGCTTGCAGCCTACATCAACCTCAAGAAGGCGTTCGATACAGTACATCGAGAATCACTCTGGGAGATCCTGAGACTGAGAGGAATTCTAACAAGGATTATTGAACTAATAGCAAACCTATATACTGGTACTGAAAGTGCTGTAAAGTGCGGTGGGGGCCTGTCGAGCTTCTTTCCTGTCAGTTCAGGAGTGAGGCAAGGCTGTGTTCTTGCACCAGCCCTTTTCAACACTTGCATGGACTGGATACTAGGCAGAGCTACTGTTCAAAGTCATTGTGGAGCAACACTAGGTAATATTAAGGTTACAGACCTTGATTTTGCCGATGATGTTGCAATTCTATCTGAGTCTTTGGAAACCTTAGTGGTGGCCCTCTATGCATTTAGTAATGAAGCGAAGCCCTTGGGTCTAGAGGTCTCCTGGACCAAGACCAAGGTCCAGGACTTTGGGGAATTGCTAGGAGAACCTGTTCAGTCGGTATGTGCTTGCGGCGAGGACATTGAAGTCACAGAGAGCTTTACATACCTTGGTAGTGCAGTTCATAACTCTGGGCTGTCAGACCAGGAAGTCAGCAGACGGATTGGCCTGGCAGCAGGGGTCATGAACTCTCTCAACAAGTGTATTTGGAGATGCCGGTACCTGTGCAAAGGACCAAGCTATGGGTTTTCAGGGCCCTGGTAATGCCAGTTTTGCTCTACGGTAGTGAAACCTGGACATTATCCAGTGCACTGGAGTCTCGTCTTGATGTCTTTTGTAATAGGTCCTTGCGCCGGATCATGGGGTACTGTTGGCAGGACCACTTGTCCAACCAACAGTTGCACTGTGAGACTGGCACAGGTCCTGTCACCTGCACAATCCGGGATCGCCAACTCAGACTATATGGCCACCTGGCTCGCTTCCCACAGGGTGATGCTACCCACCAGGTTGTCTCTGTAAGAGACAACTCTGGGTGGAGGAGGCCTGTGGGACGACCTAGGAGGTCGTGGCTTGGGCAGATCGATCAAACCTGTCGGGAAGAGCTCGAGATGGGCCGGGCCCCTGCCTGGCGACTTGCCATGAGGGATCCCAAAAGGTGGAAGCAGAAGGTGGACGCGGCTATGCGCCCCCGTCGGCGTTAGCTCCGGATGATGATGATGATGATGATATATATATATATATATATATATATATATATATATATATATATATATATATATATATATATGTACATATATATAAATATATATATATATATATATATATATATATATATATATATATATATATACATAAATATATATATATATATACATATATATATATATATATATATATATATATATATATATATATACATATGTATATATATATATATATATATATATATATATATATATATATATATATATATATATATATATATATATATATATATATATGCACGTGTTCATATATATATCCATATAAATATATATATATATATATATATATATATATATATATATATATATATATATATATATATATATATATTTATATATATATATATATATATATATATATATATATATATATATATATATATATATATATATATATATATATGCACGTGTTCATATATATATCCATAATGCCTTAACTGAGCAATAGCCTTTATTCTGTAAATTCTCAGTGTCCCTTTTCGAAATCATGACGGTTCTCTTTTTTAATTTAAATTTCAATGGGCATAGATACATTACTATAGACTTACGATCTTTCTAGTTTTACTGAACATATAAAACAGGACAAAATATGGTGTTTTCAGACAGCTAGAATTAACTTTTCGTCGGACATTACGAGAGAAAATTGGTGACAGTCTGCGCCGTCAATGGCGCACTTTGTTGTTTGAACAAATGCCTGAGAATAGGCAACACGGTGCATTAAATCTGTGGGTTACTATTGTATTCCTAATAATAAGATACCCCCGTATATATTCACGTGACCCTAAACGATGATTGAGTACAAGAAAACAATTTAAAAATATGGTGTTTCTGAAGTTTCCAAACTTTGCCTTCTATACTGAGTTATACTTACCAGAAACACAGCATTCGCCATTGTTATAAAAGAATCCCAGCCACTATATAAAAAGCACTTAAACGCGTATATTCTATTGAAACCCCATTGTGCGTGCGTGTTTGTGTGTGTGTATGTTCATGTGTGTGTGTGATCCAAATTACTTACTCAATATGGCGAAAATAATAATCATGAGCCTGCAGTGTCTTCAATTAGATAAGTTGAAGGTCTAACCCATTTGAAAAAGTTGTAACGAAAACACTAAATGAAAATATGTAAGAATGATTAGTTTTGACTGTGTATAATGTGTCACACTTTGAATGTAAAGCGTGGTAAAGGCGATAGGACACGCTCTGCCGGTACATTATACCAGCTGCGATGAAGGACGAGTATATTGCATTTGCTACTGCTAAAATCTTGGTTATACATAATTCAAACTGCGTTAGACTGATGTGAAACAATTTTCGATATCAGATCATTCAGAAAGGGGAAAATGAAGACAGAATAATGCTTCAACAAAATTTCAAAGCAGACATTATCAGGACTAACGGAAGTATCAAAGAACTTGAGCTTGCGACGAAAAAGCCGACTTTCTGCTCAATGAAATCCCGAATGGAAACTTTTTAACGAAATTTATAGCGTTGCGAGTGGTTGGAGGCAACATTTTTGGCCGGAGAAGTTGGAATTGGTCGCACTTGTGTTCTGTCGCAGATCAGGGCGGATCTACCTCAAATATCAATTTCCTTGTGACCTTTATCAACCATTATCACCTCGCTGGGCACGCCGACCCCGCCGCTGCCCTCACCTCAGTGCCTCCGTGAGTCATGTCTGTTTACCTTTTTATTCTAAAGTCTGACATGAGAGCATAATGACTATTTCGCTGTCATTGCCATGCAAGACGTTAAATGATATAAAAATCACTGTTACAATTTCCGTTCAATTACATAACATAATCCGCGTCTCCTTCCTCGCTTTCTTGAACATCATTCAGGAAGTCGTTCGAAAGTCGCAAGGAACCCATAAATTCTCGTCACGGTATTCTGGCAAGAAAATTCTTCAGGTTACTTGGGACGTTGTTTAACCCGGTTCAGATATCTAGGAACTTTATACTGTCGTCATGGTCGTACCTCTGGGGAGTATCGTTGCCCGTGTTTAATGGTCGTGTTTAGTTATTTTGATTGAAATTATTCACTGTAATGTAGTATCATCAGTAGCAGCATCAGTAGTAGTAGTAGTAGTAGCAGATGTTGTTGTTGTTGTTATTATTATCATTGTCAATATTATCATTAGTAGTAGTAGTAGTAAGTGTTATTGTTGATGTTGCTGTTGTTATTATCATTATCATTATTAGCATTACTATTATTATCATTTTTGTTGTTGTCATTATCATTATCATTAACATTATCATCACTGTTATTGTTGTTATGATTACTATATTAATTATCATCAGTGCTGTTATCATTATCATTATCACCGTTATCATCAATGATAGTATTTCTATTATCATTTTTATTATTATTATTACTATTATTGTTGTTGTTATTATTATTATCGTTTATATTGATAATAATAATAGTGATATTACAATTATTTTTTTTTTTTTTGTTATTATGATTATTATCATTTTTATTATTATGATTATTATCATTTTTATTATTATGATTATTATCATTATTAGTGTTGTTATTATTGTTATTGTTGTTGTTGTTATCATTATTATTACCCTTATTATTATTACTATTATTATTATCATCACTATCATCATTACTAATCATCATCATTATTATTATTATTATTATTATCATTATTGTCTTTGTTATTATTATTGTTATTGTTATTGTTATTATTATTATTATTATTATCATTATTTTTATTATTATTGTTGTTGTTGCTATTATTATTGTTATTATTATTATTATCACTATAAATACTATTATTAGCATTACTTTTATTTTCTTATTTTATTATTATTACTTTGTTATCATCTTTATTATAATCATCATTGTTATCATTACTGTTGTTCTCGCTCTTGTTATTACTGTTGCCGTTTTCATTCACAATCATGCATTGCATCAAAAGTCAACAAACAATATATTTCATGAGAAAAAATAGGAATATGGAATATAGATCATATGCACGTGATGGGTAATACATGAAATATATTGATCAAGAACTGTAAAAGAGAACTAAGAACACATCACGACCGCTGCTGTTCTGCCTTGAGTGCAGCTCAGACAAGTGACAAGTAGACAGCCCCTGAATCGACAAGAAGGAAAGTTTTCTCCCACATTCACCAAAAAACAAACAAGCGACTAAACTAGCTTGTCTCAAGGAAACTTTAAACAAACTTTACTTGTTTATCTTGGCGAAGTTAGACGAAAAGTTTATAATTTATTACTTCGTTAAAGTGATGCATCGGTCCACCGACGTCTCCATAAAGCATTGTAGCCTTCTTCCATACTCGCTTTTCCTTACGGATGTCATGCGCGAAGTCAGTCGGTGTCCCAATCTGCCCACTCCACAGACGCCCAATATACAGCGCCTTTCCCCATATCAAAAGCCAAGCCTCGTTTTGCAACCCTGTGTGTGTGCGTGTATATATATATATATATATATATATATATATATATATATATATATATATATATATATATATATATATATATATATATATATATATATATATATCATCATCATCATCATCATCATCAGCCTGAGTCAATCCACTGCAGGACGTAGGCCTCTCCCATTCTTTTCCAGGTTTCCCTGTCTTGCGATGTTTGTTTCCAGTCTTGGCCCCCAAATTTCGCTATTTCGTCGCGCCATCGTGTCATTGGTCTGGCTCTTGGCCTCCTTAAGTTATTTATAGTCCAGTCTGTTACTTTCTTTGTCCATCTGTCGTCTTGTCTCCGACATACATGCCCTGCCCATTGCCATTTCTTCTTTTTAATGCTCTTGAGTATATCTTCTACCTTTGTCTGTTCTCTGATCCACGTCGCCCTCTTCCGATCTCTCAGGCTAATTCCCATCATCGATCTTTCCATCCCTCTCTGGGCGCTTATTAGTTTCCTCTCCAGTAACCTGGTTGTAGTCCAGGTTTCTGACCCATAGGTCATAACTGGGAGGACGCATTGATTAAAGACTTTTCTTTTTAAGCACAATGGCAAGGAACCTCTTAGTGTGCTACTGTGCCTGCCGAAGGCACTCCAGCCTAGACTGATTCGTCGCTTTATTTCCTGTTCACTTGATGTGCCTGTCTGCACGAGTTGTCCTAGGTATATATACCTGTCTACTACCTCTAGTGCTTCGCCTTGTACATGTATTTGTTTGAGTGGGACTCTGCTGTTGAACATAACCTTAGTCTTTTTCTTGTTCATCTTAAGTCCGACTTTTAGGCTTTCTCTATTCAGATCGTTTATTAATTGCTGCAGTTCATCAGCTGATTCACTAAGGAGAACAATGTCGTCTGCAAATCTTAGGTTGTTTAGGTGTTCGTCTCCTATTTTGATACCCTTCCCTTCCCATTCTAGTTTCTTGAATATTTCCTCGAGGCAGGCTGTAAACAGCTTTGGTGAGATGGTGTCGCCCTGTCTAACGCCTTTTTTAATTGGTATTTTATCGGTTTCTGTGTGGAGTTTGATGGTTGCTGTCCCATCTTTGTATATATCTTCCAAGATATTACAATATACCTCCTCAACTCCCTGTTGTTGAATAGCACCTAATACTGCTGGTATTTGTACAGAGTCAAATGCCTTTTCATAATCGATGAATGCCATACACAGGGGTTTCCTATATTCGTTTACTTTTTCTCTTATTTGTGTGAGCGTGTGGATGTGATCTGTTGTTGAGAATCCGCTGCGGAAGCCTGCCTGTTCTTTAGGCTGGCTGGAATCCAGACTGTCAGAGATGCGAGCTGTAATGACTTTCGTGAACAGTTTGTAAGTAACCGAAAGGAGGCTTATGGGTCGGTAATTTCTTAAATCCTTTTTATCGCCTTTTTTGTGTAACAAGATAATTGTTGCATTTTTCCAGGCTTTCAGAGTTTTTCCGCTGAGAAGACATTTGTTAAAAAGATTGGCTAGTTTCACTGTTGCGATGTCTCCTGCATCTAATATGAGGTCTATACTAATTCCGTCTTCGCCTGGTGTTTTCCCTCTCTTCATGCCTTTAAGTGCTCTTTTTATTTCTTCTTTTGTGATATTAGGTACGTCGCTAGTTACCGCGTTTGCTTCTATTTGTGGCTGTTCGTTTGAGTTGTATAGATCCCTGTAAAAGTCTTCCACTACTTTGATGATTTCATTCTTGTTATGTGTTACTTCTCCGTCTGGTTTCTTAATTGCATACATTTGATTTCTCCCTATTCCTAGTCTTCTTTTAGCTGCTTTCATGCTGGTACCTGAAATCACTGCTTCATTTATTATTTGAGTATTGAATTTCCGTACATCTTCCCTCTTCTTTTTATTTATGGTCTTTGTTAGTTCAACCAATTCTATCTTGTCCCTATTTGACGATACTTTCATGTCTCTACGTTTTTGCATAAGCTGTTTAGTTTCTACCGAGAGCTTGCTGGAGCTTCGATTGTCGTTCTTTCCGCCTACTTCAAGTGCAGCTTCTTTTATTATGTCATTGAACTGTTTATTGATTTGGTCGATGTTGAGATCTTCGTCGCGGAGGAGTGAATATCTGTTTTGGATGTTTAGGCTAAATTCTGTTGCTCTGATCCTCAAGTTAGCCAAGTTTGGCTGTGGTTTACTCATTAGTTTGTTCCTTTCCCTTCTGAGATGTATTTTAATTTCGCCTCTCACCATTCTATGGTCGCTGCCTACATTTACTTTATTTATAACCTCTACATTTTTTATTATATCGCGCCTATTTGAAATTATGAAGTCAATTTCGTTTTTGACGTCAGAAGGCGACTTCCATGTCCACTTCCGTTCTAGTCTTTTTTCGAAGAATGTATTCATGATACTGAGTGATCGAGCCTCCGCAAATTCGACTAGCATTTGTCCCCTCTCGTTCCTAGTGCCTATTCCATGGTTCCCTACTGCGGTTTCGCCCTCTGTCTTTTTACCTATTTTGGCATTAAAATCCCCCATAATTATTGTGAAATGGGATTTTGTTCTCTCGCTGGCTAAGTGAACATCTTCATAGAAGCTCTCTATTTCTTCATCACTGTGGCTGCAGGTTGGAGCATAGA
Source organism: Penaeus vannamei (assembly GCF_042767895.1). Taxonomy (NCBI): domain Eukaryota; kingdom Metazoa; phylum Arthropoda; class Malacostraca; order Decapoda; family Penaeidae; genus Penaeus; species Penaeus vannamei. The sequence goes on from NC_091552.1 coordinate 24,173,151, forward strand.
CTTGAATAATTTTTAAGTTGTACCTAGTGTTTAGTTTTATTGTTATAGAAGCCACTCTTTCGCTGACACTATAGAATTCTATAATGTTCTTTTCTAAGCGTTTGTGTATTAAGAATCCTACCCCTAATTCCTGTTTGCTACCCAG
>NC_091552.1:24205795-24210795 GCF_042767895.1 Penaeus vannamei
TCATGTTGAAATGATGGATATTCCCAAACCATACCATCAGTTTGCGTTGATGGGTTGCTTTTCAAGACTATGGAAAGAATTGTTAACAATAGGCTACTGCATCTTTTAAACACTAGAAATGCACTAGATACATAGCGGGGCAGGTTCTGTATAACCTGAGTTGCCGGTCCCATATTGTGCAAGTCACAGATCCTATGCCAGTTATTGGTTGGACACCTAATGGAATTGGTGTCAAGACAAAACTCTAGGGCACAAGACCCTTATTATGCAATCCAATATAAATTTCTCTACCATTGATATTTTGGTTAATTTACGTTTTGCCACTCTCGCAGGCACAGACGATGGGTTATCATATAAATCCATAGCACTGGAGGTGATTCAGAGAAACACATGAGTATAAAACCGAGGCTTGAAAACACTGTCATCCAGCCGATTCCCAAACAAAACTCTGACTCCTTTAGGACAATCTCCTTATTATCCTGCGTTGGAAAGACCATGGAGAGAACAGTACTAAACAGACTACAGCACCTTACCCTTGAATTTCCACCAAATATTTTCGTATACCAGAAAGGTGCAGGCACAGGAGACAACATTATCACACTCCTTTTACTAATAGAAGATCAGGAAAACGTGGTAGGATGGTAAAAAAAAGCTTTTGAGCTTGCCAATAAATATACCATTCTCAAATTAATAGCTATCAAGGGCCCCAAAGGTAGACTCCTCTGTTAGCTACAAGACTATCTGGCAGACAGATATGCCAGTCAGGTTCCAGATACTTTCTGATACTTTCAAACTGTCTGATAATTTCAAATTCGAGAACGGGATGCCCCAAGGAGGGCTTTAGTCCCTTTGTCCCTTTCTCTTTAACATATCAATTTCATGACCGGTGGAAATTCCAAGCCCAGCAGACATACAGCTGTTGGCCTATACTGATGACATCTACCTTGTAGCTACAGGATCAAACTGATACATCAATGCTCAATTTGCAATGGACTCACTTGATGCACCATGCAGAGAGCAAATATAGATATACTCAGAGCAGATGATACTCTCTTCATCTTCACCGATGGTTCTGTTGATTAGGACACGGGCTGAGCATGTGCAGCATTTGTTGTAGATGAAGTGAGCATTAAATACCGATTTTCTAACTGTCCTTCCACTCTACAGACTCTACTGTATGCACTCTAAATGGCTCTCAAGCATGCCCTGGCTACTACACATTCAACCATTCATTTCTTTACAGACTCTCTCAGCTTTGCAGATCCTTCTGAAAGCCCAAGCCACCGATAACCTCAGGCTAAACATGATAGATCTATTTCAATTCAGACAGAGGAACAGGAGAAAACATTAACTTATGGTGGGCTTACAGGCCACATCAACATCTCTGGCAATGACTCTGCTGATGCTAGGAGTAGCCTTAAACTCTCATCGATCACGAGTCACATCACACAATCACACAAGAGCATTTGATCCACAACAATCTGGACTCTCCCAGTATCCAGTATCTGCGATCTCAGCTTCTTTGTAAGTACAGCTGCCAGGTGTCTTATCGACTTGCTCAGCCTACTAGACTCCCTTCAGGCCCTTATCAGTGCCCTTCCTCCAAGGTGAATAATAATAATAATAATCCTCATTAACATGCATGACTACCAGATTTATTCTTTTTTTCCACTCGCGACTTCTTTCTCAAACCTCAAATTATTAAAAGCAACAAGAAATTGTCTTCATGCCATTTTTTACTGACGATTTACAGTGTAATTTCCTTGCTGCCAACAAACCTGTCAAGCTATTAGACGGTGCTAGCCACTCAGGAATCTATGGCAATGAGCACGTTGATAGTTGGCGTTTGATTTGCCTGAAAGTTGGAATTGCAAAGTTAAGTGCAGGCATTGCAGTTCCATCCAAGTTCAATTATATCCACTCCAGTTACTGACCACAAAACCATACTAACTTTCCTCCGTCACAAAATATTTCTATCTTTGTACTGACAAAGATTTTTAAAACTAAAAGTGCACAATTAAAAGTAAATCAATGGTGAATATGAAACCTGATTGAACAAAAAAAGAGAAAAAAAAAGAATCCTATATGAAAACATATTTTCATATCTAAAACTGATACAATGTAATAAAATAATGACAGACATAATAGTTATAAAGATAGTAATAATAATGATAATAATTATAATAACAATGATTGTATAAATGATGATAATAATGATAATGATAATGACAATAATAACAATATAAATAATAATAATGATAATAATAAAAGTAATAATAATCATAATATAGTATTAATGATGATAATTGTAGTATTTATACAGTTGCTATCATAACAGAATCAATAACCATTATAGTGATTATAATAATAATGATGTTAATAATGATGATAACAAAAATGATAATGATACTGATAATAATATCGAATAATATATTGATAATGATAATAAAAATGAAAATAACAATAGCTTTAAAATTCAGAAAATGAAAATGAAAAAAATAATGATTATAATCACAATTATAATGGTGATAATGATAATAGCGACGTTTACAATAATGATGATGTTTATGGTAATAATAATGATGTTTATAATAATGATAATGATAAAAATAATAATAATCATACTATTGATTATTATTATAATAATTATTATAACATCAGTGAAAATAAAATAAGTAATAATACTAATAGTAATAACAATAGTAATAATGATAATAATAATGACAATGCTGCTAATAATAACGACAACAATAATTTTAATAATGATGATTATGATGATGACAAAAGTATTAAGGATGGTTATAATAACGATAAGGATACTCATACTATTAATGATAATCATGACAATGGTAATGAATATTATCATTATTGTTATTATTATCATCATTATTATTATTATGATAATAACAACAACAATAATAATAAACATAATGGTGATATTGATAAAGGTAATAACATTAAGAGCAATGACAATTACGGTAATGATAATGATAATAATTGTTACTATTAATGATCATAACAATGATGATACTAAATGATAATAATAGTGTTACTTTTAACACTATTATCATTATTAATAGTATCCTTATTATTATCATTATTTTTGTTAACGTTATTATTGTTATTATTACTATTATTATTATTATATTTTTTTCTTTTTTATTATCCTCATCATTATAATTATCATAATCATCATCATTATCATCATTATTATTATTATTGTTATTATCATTCTCATTTACTTCTCATTATTAAAGTAATAGTAAAAAGGATAATTGAAATACTTATAACAGTAATAGTAATAATAACAGTAATTATAATAATAAGAATAAATAGAATAATTATGATAATCATGATAATAAAAGCAATATGCCATTGACAATGATAATAATCATCATCATGATAATAATAATAATAGTTATATTAACAATAATAATTGAATAATAATAATAATATACATAAATAATATTGATTACAACATTAATAAGGAAAATGATAATGAATAAAATAATAATAATGACAATACTAGTGATAATACTGATAATGATAACAATAACATTAATAATAATAATAATAATAATAAAGTGATGGTGAAAATAATAAAAAATAATGATAACAATAATGATGATTATTTTATCATGATAATAACAATGATTATGATAATGCTGAAGATGGTAAAAATGATAAGAAAATAATTGTGATATTACTAATGATAATGATAATGATAGTAACAATAATAATAGTAGTAATAACAACGATAATGATAACAGAAATGATGATAATTATACCAACAATAAGAAAGGTAATAATCATAATGATGAAAACGATGGGTATAATGATAGTATGAAATGATGTTTTGGTGACGATTATGATATTAATGATAATGATGATAATAAGATTAATGTACTGCACACCTGCTGAGGAAAGTGTTATCATTATAGACTTTCGTACTCTTTTAAGTTCTTTTCGTTGAGTTTTGGTTTGCTTGTCAATGTGGTTTTGTTTTATCAATTTTGTTTTCGTACTTTTCTGTTGCTGGTAATGTACTGTTAAGCGTACTGGTTAACATGTGTCATCCTTCCTTTTACCCTGAGGTCTTTGGGTTAGACCCGGCACTGAATTTTTAACTAGCCTATCAAGGGACATACACATGATAATAATAATAATAATAGTAATAATAATAATGTTAATGATAATAATAATAATAATAATAATAATAATAATAATAATAACAATGACGAAAACAGCAACAACAGTTACAGTGGTAGCAAATATTATTATTACTATCATCATCATTATCATTATAATCTTTCATAAATTGATTATTACAGTAACCATAATAATGAATATGATGACTAACAAAAGTAATGGTAATAGTAATCATACTTATAACTGTGATAATGATAATAATGATTGTTATAACAGTAATAGTGATTAATATTTTAAACAATAATAGTAATGGTGATAGTGAAAATTATGAAAATATGTGTCCCTGCGCTTGTGGGTCCTTTATGTGTAGTACGATTTGTTTTTGTTACCCCTCAAATATAGTGTTAATCATTTTCTATAGAAGATATCATTCTAAAAGAATGTTTTCGGTAGGACTTGTTCATATGTAAACAGTGCCGCTCCTTTACCCCTCGCCTAGATCTTCACTTCTTATGTTCCACCAGGATAGAGCCCTGGTAAATATCTGGATCTCGTGCTGATAATTTCTTACCTTGACCAATAGATCCGCAATGACCAGCCTCGTCGTCACTGTTAGCGAGAATTGCGACCACTATCCCCAGCTCTTTTTCCTTATTACCATGAATGCTTACTGTGGTGGCCGGATTGCCAACAGGTGCTACAGCCAACACGGTGTAACTAAGAAGCATAATCTTTTTATCGGCCTAGCAGCTATGGTGGGTGGTCCCGGTCTCAGAAATTGTGTGTGATTACAAGGTGGCGTTCGGCTCGCCACAATGCTGGTAACCTGTCGGCAATGTCAATTGTCTCAG
>NC_091552.1:24218295-24220795 GCF_042767895.1 Penaeus vannamei
CCACAGCGGTAACCTCCGGCCGACAATTACCATCCTCTCGAACCGCCGACCCTCGGAGGAGAGGCTGACACGTTACCACTATGCCAGCCCCGGCGATCTACTTTTACCGTAATAATGAACTAAAGGAGGAGTACAGACAAAATTATCGCTATATATAGGAGGTGTCATTATAGTTGCCAACTAGGCCTAGTCCATCCAGCCAGCCTTGGCTGGCTGGATGGACTAGGCCTAGTTTGCCTTTTTTGCCGATCTTCCCACGTGGGGCCAGGTCACTGAATTCTGAGTGCGAGGGTTAATGGAGTATGGAATCTTTCTATATGAGAAAGTACATGCTTTATCAGTATGTATATATATTCGCATCGTCTGCCCGCCACGTATCTCGTTACAAGAATTGATGCCCGCAATTACCGCTCGGTATTCGTCTAAGATACGTGGTCATTCTTTTTTTATATTCCGACTAAAGCGTGTCGTTTCATCACAGTTGCAATATTTAATCAGTGGCGGCATAATCAACCAACTGGTAACCTACTTAAGTTTTCTTTGTAGACATACCTGTCTCATCCCCCTCCTTATTTGTTCCCTCCCTCCTCCCACGTGCAACTCATATTCCCTATTTCTCGTGAGTTTCTCCCCCTTATTTCCTTCCATTCATTTTATTTACACTCATTTTTACATTACTGTCACCTCCAATGATAACTGTTAGCGAAACCTATTTCTTAATATTCTCAATGTATCGAATTTTGCCAAGGGCTAGTTTATTTCAACCCACGACTCGCCTCTCATTTTACCACTGGAATTTCTACGGAATTTCTTCCTTTACAACTGCTGTCTCATTTCCCTACCAAAAATTCTCTCTCTATGAATTTTCTCTATCTCCTCTATGCCATTTTAATGCCATCTGATTTTCTTCGAACATTTCCTCTCGCTTTGGAAATAAGACAAATTTCCTTATATATATATATATATATATATATATATATATATATATATATATATATATATATATATATATATATATATATATATATATATATATATATATATATATATATATATATAATCATGAGATTAAATTTTCGATAGTATAGGACAAGCGATTGGAGATGATCTATGAGAAATTTCAAGTTCCATTTCATTATTTCACTTAATTTCTTACTTAAACGTTTATGGGCATTGCATTTTCTCATGCGCAGTATTTATTTCATTTCATTATAATATAAATCATTTGACGCATTTTTTTCATCATAGTTCATCAAACTCTCACACATTGTCAGCCCTTTCTTTGATTCGGACGGCGTTCAGCGTCTGCACCCTGTTGCACTTCTGGGTCAGAAATTACATTTGCCCTACGGTGATTTTTCCTTTATAAAATCTAGAATATTTACTGGGTTGTAACATGACTGTGCATGGACAAAGCCCATGTTGTAGGGAACATTATCATATTTTTGAAAAAAAAATCATCCTCATTTGAGAGTATATTAGAAAGTCACACAAAGAAAAAGTAGTACAATTACTGCTTTGTGTGAAATTCATGTTGAACAGATTGCAATAGGAACAACGAAGGGAAGGGCAAGAAAACACACGAATATGCCGAAGGCCTTTTCACTATTGCTTCGTCAGGGCATATGCTACATGAGGTACATAGAGGAGTATATATAAAATTACTGGGTGATCAGGTCACGTCGGTAATCAGGTGAGCGACGACCTTGGCTAGTTCATGGCTCCCTGTAGCGGTGTTGATGTTGTTAATTGTATGAATGAACGCCGCTTCTACCATCTTCCCTTGTCGTGGGGCCAGGCCTTGCTTTATGATGGAGGCCTGGGACCACTTCGGGAGGTGACCATCGGTGTCTGCGTGAACAACGAAGGCGCTTCTCGTGTCATGGCGTCGGAGAGCGCTGCGGTGTTGACTGATTAGTTGTTCGTGCAGTCCTTGTGATGTCTTGCCTATGTATACCTTATCACAGCCCCCACAAGGTATGCGGTACACCATAACAGACCCCTCAGCCAGGTGTACAGCATACCTTGTGGGGGCTGTGATAAGGTGATAAGCTCACCTGATTACCGACGTGCCCTGATCACCCAGTAATTGTATATATACTCCTCTATGTACCTCATGTAGCTTATGCCCTGACGAAGCAATAGTGAAAAGGCCTTCGGCATATTCGTGTGTTTTCTTGCCCTTCCCTTCGTTGTTCCTATTGCAATTACTGCTTTGTTTCTTAGGATTTGGCGTCTCAAGATGGGTCCTACCGGGGCTGACAGGCAAACCAGACCTTATCAGTTTGTCACCTTGCTTTGGTGGCCGTTACACTTTAGCTGTCCTGCAAGCATTTTGGAAATATATATATAATATATATATATGTGTGTGTGTGTTTATAAGAGTGCGCGAGATTTTTTCATATTCAGAATTATTATGTACATTTACTAAATTACTAATATGTCGGGAAATTATCAAAATAGTCATTAGTACACAATATTTTCATAAATTCTACCCCAT
>NC_091552.1:24225795-24228295 GCF_042767895.1 Penaeus vannamei
CACCTCTTGAATTTATACTGATAATTTTGTCTATAGAATAAAAATTTCATATGAACCATGATCAGTTCCATTCCTTGCACATCGTTTTCCTTAATAATCTTCAGCTACGAGAGAAAAGGAATCTTTGGCTTACCGTGTTTCCGGCCGGGCCACTCCCTGAAGATGTCGATGGTCTCCTCCGTGTAGGTGACTCCAGCCACCTTGAGCACCCACCTGACGGCCTCGCCTCGGGCCCGCAGCGACAGGTATTTCAGCTGGTACGTCATCGTTCACCTTTCTGACATAACAAATGATAATAATGATACTACTGCTGAAGATAATAACAAGGATAATTATGATTATAATAATGGTGTACTACTATTATAGTCTATTCACTTGTCTCTGATAACTGGAGCCTGGAAATGTTTGAAGCAAGACTGGCCATGGGCCGGTAGAACTCGGAAGAGCGGCGTAAATTTTGTTCTTATTCTCATTGATATTTTTTAGTGTAAATTCCTCAACCTATTGTACATACTCGTCCAGTAAAAAAAAAAAAAAAAAAAAAAAAAAAAAAAAAAAAAAAGTTAACAGGTCGTTTTCTTTACTCTATACAAAATTCAATTCGTGTACCGTTGTAAATCTTATATGTCCGACTTCGTTTTACATACTGGACTAGATAAATGGCTCACGCGGCGTTTCTGCTGCTTCCACTTCTCACAGGCCTATTACATGTCTGTTCGCCTCGTTTTTTTTTTTGTTTTGTTTTGTTTTTTTAAGATGTATTTGGTTCCTTTTTAGTCGCATGTTTTGAAATATCCAATCTCACGGTAGTATTATTCCTCAAATGTTATGCCATCTCATATTACCTTTCTCTTATAACTGAGGAAAAATAGTAGCTATTGAGCTCTGTGGTTAGACTCGGGAGCCCTAGGTCTGTGGCTGGACTCCGATACCTTGGCTCTGTGGCCGGACTCTGGACTTCTAACAGCAGCAACACTGCCATTCATGTTAATTGCTCCACATATCACGGTCATCTGACAAGTTAACTTGTTTAACTGGGACGATTGTTTGCAGAATTCGATAGTCTTTCAAACCCTTTCATCATGAATCCTAAATGGCACCACTTAAGGCGGGGAACTATAGAGCGGAACGCCAATGTCTGACCCTGTGAGTGAGTGCCAGGCCTCTCGGTCCTAAAAAGAAGAGGAAATAACGACACGGCTATTAGTAGTAGTAGTAATCCTAGCATAAATGAAGGTATGGGGGTCCAGAATGTGAAAGCAACGATGCTGTGTTATCGGTGAGACTTTGATTTAACAGACAGGTAACAAACGTATTTCAGGCAATTGGTCTAAGAACACCGTCATCCTCATAGCCTCAAATGATGATGATGATAATGAAAATTATGGTTATTGTTGTTGTTGTTATTGTTATCATTATATGTCATTATTATTATCATTATCATTATTATCATCATTATTTTTATTATTATCACTATTACCATTATTATGATAATGGTAATACTAGTAAGATCAATCCTAATTAAGATTTTGACAGTGTCGAATTTGTCAATGATTGTGTTATTTCTGTTGTCATCGCTATAATATCACCATTGTTATTATTATTGCTACTACCATTATCATTATCATTATCATTATTATTATCTTTATTATTACTATTCTCATCATCATCATTTATAATTTTAATATAAAATAATGATAAAAGAGGAAAAGAACAAGAATGATAATAATAATGATAATGATAATAATAATGAAAAAAAAATATTAATAACAATAGTAATAACAATAACATATTTGTAATGGTTGCAATATGATGAAAATGATAATTATTATGATGATAATAATATCAATAACAATAATGATAATAACAATAATAATGATAATGACAATATTGATGAAAATTACACAACGATGATATTAGTAATAGTGATAATAATTATAATTATTAATATATTTTCATTGACATTATGATTATTATTATTATTATTATTATTATTATTATCATTATTATTATTATTATTACTATTATTATTATTATCATTATTATTATCATCATCATCATCATCATTAGCATTAGCATTATAATTGTTATTATTATTATTATCATTATTATTATTATTATCATCATTATTATCATTGTTATTATTATTATCATTATTATTATTATTATTATTATTATTATTGTAATTATTTCTACCATGATGATGATGATAATTATGATGATATAACGATAATTTTAACATCAAGGATAAATAGACAATAATGATAATTAAGAAAAAAAATATACTAATACTGATGATGGTAATACTAGAGATAATGATAATAATGAGAATGATAACAATGATGATGGTAATTATGATAATCATGATATTTTAATAATGCGAACAATTAGACCAGGGGTTCACAACCAATTTTGTTTTTTACATCTGCATCCCTAAGAGCAGTTTACTGTGTCCTTGCACCTCCTGTAGATTTATAGCTTATTTAAGGATACAGGCAGT
>NC_091552.1:24235795-24238295 GCF_042767895.1 Penaeus vannamei
ACAAACATCGGTAGGAGCGTACACAGCAATAAGAGACATGAAGCCCAAAGACAACTTCAGTCTCATTACCATTATACGCTCATCGACTGGAGTGACCTCTAACACCGAGGGCTGGAGCCTACCAGAGACAGCTATGGCTACTCGCTGGAGATGGTGACCATCGCTGCGGCCTGACCAGTAATAGGTGTAGCCACCTACTTTGGTCGTGCCGCTGCCAGGTCTTCTCACCTCCGAGAGAGCAGCCACCCCTACTCTCAGCCTCCCCAGTTCCCTCGATAGCAGGGGTAACCGATCATCCTGACGTAAAGAGCGGACGTTCCAAGCCCCCACCCTGACTTCCCACCTGAGGTTAACCCTCGGGCAGTCGCTCCGGGTGGACTCCACCTTTGCCACCCCCGCCGACACTGCCCCACATAAAAGGCGGCAGGCTACAGGACCCTTCATCCACCTGTGGGGTTCCCTAGGACTTTGCCCCACAAGCTTCATATTGGGCTGGCGGCTACCAGGACACAGGCAGGACGAGGAGCTCCCGTTCCTATTCCGCGCCCCAGCAGTCACCCTCCCAACAGGGCCTGCAGCCCGCCTCTCTCGCTGGGTAGGAGGGACATTACCCCTCCCCCCAGCATTTCCAATTAAGTGTGATGCTGCCAGTGGATTATTCTCTGGGGGGAGGAGGACTGGCAAGGCTTACCTCCCCCAAGCATCCCATTGACCCCAGGGGGCTTAGGGGCAGGAGTTAGTACAGGGCCAGGGCGTGTCCACACGCTGTACCTCTGGGGCCTCCTGCTGCTCCGAGATCCCCTACAGTTCAGCCTGGGACCGCAAGGTGCCAGTTTCCATAGGTGGCCACGAGGAGGCACTGCAGAAGTCTTGATGATGGAGAGGCTATGCACTGGTAGGGGAGACTTATGCAGCGCTGCTCCCTTTTTCGCACAAGGCTAGCCAGCGGAGGCAGCTGCAAGGGAGAAGGCATGGAAGCACTAAACACTATCTAGGCTACCACACCATCGCTTCACACCACCCTGCGCATGAAGCACCCACCCATATATATATATATATATATATATATATATATATATATATATATATATATATATATATATATATATATATATATATATATATTATATATATATATATAAATATATATGAACATAACCACAAACACAATCACGTGAACAGAAAAATGAAAATGAGAATTGAAAATAAGCGTGACGTTTCGAACTCTTCACGAGTTCCTCATCAGACAAAAACAGAAATGGATACCAGGAGAGAATTTTGACGTTTATATAGTGATAGAGAGACAGAATGAACAAGAACTGAATCAGGTCTCAGGAGGAGGGTCAAGGTCGAAGAATCTGGGGAAGGCTTAGCTAACAAGTGATGAGGTAATATCATCTAATCCCCACTGGCCAGCACTTAGGTTAAAATTAGGCAATTTTCTGATTAAAAGGCCTTCAAATATTTTTCTTTCGTAAGAATTTGACGATCTATGAATTAATTTGGCGTCTTTCCAATTTAACTGATGTCCTTCGTCACGTAAATAAATAAAACAAGCATTAGACTCTCTGGCGTACCTGACATCACATCTATGTTCATTTTTTTTTTTTTTTTTTTAAAGTTCTGTCGGTTTCGCCTATGTAAATTTTCGGGCAATCCTTGCAAGGAATCGTGTAAATACCTGGAGGTATCAATAGCACTGCTAGTTATATTATGCCTAATCAAAGTATTGCGCAACGTGTTCGGATAAGTAAAAACGATGTCAATGCCAGCTCCTTTAAACATACGGCGTTTTTTTTTTTTTTTTTTGGCACTGTCCTGTTGCATGTTACGGGAATGATTATAAAAGGGTCATTTCGCAGATGAATGCGCCTGATTTAAGAAAATACGAGGATATCCTAATTTTGAAAATGTCTCAAAAATAATATCAACTCACGATCGATGAATTCGTTTTCGCAAATCCTGTAAGCCCTCAGGAACATTGACGAGACAACTGATTTCTTAATGTAAAGCGGGTGATTCGAGAAAAAATGAAGATAATTAGCGGTGTGGGTGGGCTTACGATAAACTGAAAATTTAAGCGAGCCATTTACATTGGATAATAGAACGTCGAGAAAAGGTAATTTGCCTGAGTCTTCTCATTCTACTTTAAAGTTAATGGTACGAGCGAGGTTATTTAATCTATTGATAAAATCATCGGAATCTGAACGGTTCATTTCCCACATAGAAAAAAATGTCATCAACATAGCGAAACCAAATCGTGTCCGGCGGGAGGATTGACGGAAGTAACTCAGATTCAAACATTTCCATGTATAAATTAGCTAAAACCGGGCTAAGGCTACTTCCCATCGCGATACCATGTATTTGCTTATAAAAATCGCCGTCAAAAGTGAAGACATTATTTGTAACACACAATCGAATGAGATCGATAAAGCAATTGACCGGAATAGGGATCCTTTGATGAAACGAAGTTTCATCTAGAAAATCTCGCACGCCATCA
>NC_091552.1:24250795-24258295 GCF_042767895.1 Penaeus vannamei
TGGGCGAGGAAGCCTGTCCATGAACGGTGACAAGTCACCCTGGAACAGTGACAAGAAGGACAGTAATGATGTAACCTGGTGTTGTGTGAGGGAGATGTCTGAGGTAATAGAGTGTCGGTATTGGTCAAGAAGTGAGAGGTAGGTGAACACAGTGTTACAGGACGAGAGGACGTCAAGGCTAATGTCGATCTCAACGTAATTGCCGATTAAGGAAACCGTACCGATGTGCTCGAGTATCACTCCGGGCCGGGCAAGGTAGCCAGGCGGCAGTGAAGCGACGGACAGGTTAAGGGGGGGAAGGAGTAGCAGGAGGGGCCTCATCTGTGGGGAGGGAATATGTATCTGTCACGGGTGTTGCTCTTGAAAACCTTGTCCTCGTAATGCTTGCTTGCTAATTTAAGGGAATCGAAATGGAACCAACATTGGGAGGAGGTGATGAGGCATCTACATAGAGCCTTGGTGTTTCTCACCTTAAGGACTCTGTAGGGCAACTTGGGCATGGGTGCCGACCGCTCGGATACCAGATGAAATACGAGGACTCCCACGTCGATGACCTTACGACGGGCCAACTTGTGTGGCTGGCTGATGATCTTGTCTCTCTCAAACTGTAGATGATAAAGATAAGTCCGATATGCGAAGCTGAGCCTCGCCCGGGCTATGGGGGAGCCCGGCCTGTGCCGACAAATGTCGACAGAGCTTAGTTCTTACCCACCGTGGTGCCCAGCCACAGCAGTAACCTCCGGGCGACAATTGCAACTTCTCGCGCCTGGGCGGGGCGCGAACCGCCGACCCCTCGGATGAGAAGCCGACACGCTACCACTAGCCTGGAGGCTAACTGTAGATGCCTTCTTGCGATGTTATATATCTCCTGCTTCTTCCGGACGGCCATCTTGACGTAATCCCCGCTGTATGTGGGCTGCGGACGTTGTTCGAGCAACTCGTAGTGTGTGTGTGTGTGTGTGTGTGTGTGAATATATATATGTATATATATATATATATATATATATATATATATATATATATATATATATATATATATATATATATAAGTGTGTGTGTGTGTGTGTATGTTTATATACATAGAGAGAGAGAATTGGAAAAGAGGAAAAGATATAAAGAAAGACAGGCCAAAGGGATCTACCTGCCTGGTTAGCTAGAAAAGTATGAAATTCCAGGTCTGATAAATTCCTTTTACTTGGAGGAATATTATCACTGCATGCACACGCAGTCAAACAGAACAGTAGTGATCTTCCTGACGTGTGTGGAGCCAGGTTTTCTGTAAGGTGTGTACGATTTGTATGGCCTCGTTGTATAAACTTCCGATTGTTTGTTTTTCAGACTGACGTTCCTGCCGACCACGCGAGCGTTCCCTCCCCGTTTCCCGAGGGTTTGCTGATCTTTGACCTCAGTTCCATGTCACTGCGGCGTGCGAGTCAGTTGGCTGGCTAGCATATTTTAGGTTAAATTTAGATTTAACAGGTTAGGTTTAGGTCCAAATCTAGTTTCAGCTTCGGTCGTGTTCAGTTGGGTTAGTTTTCGTTCAAGATTAGGTTAGGTTTGGTTTAAAATTAGGTTAGATGAGGTTTAGGCCAGGTTGATGATAAAGGAAACACTAGATAACATTATGGACATCGTGTCTTCTCATCGGGAAATGTTTCTTATGATATGGAAACATCAGATACTATATAATCTTTAATAAATAAAGTACAGAAAATTTATATACACATAAATATACACTCTAAGTATTTTATCACAAGATATCGGGAATTTTATGAGAATGCATGCAATGTACCTATACACTTTCTATATACATACACATATATGCATGTATGTATGTGTATGTGTGTGTGTGTGTGTGTGGTATGTGTTTGTAAGCAATGCAATGCAAGTTTTCACTAACCATAACTAGATAATTTGATGAGTAGTATGAGTTTGATTCCTATACGTATGAGAATTAATGCACATGGCACTTTATACATAATAATACTTCTTAGAGAAATATCCTTGACGTTATTTGTATATACTTATCTACGACTAAACATTACATCACAGTTCATAAACTTCTCAACATTAATTTGTACAAATAAATAAAAATAAACTACTGTACAAGAGAGTATACATCGATTGTGTATACGTCAATAAGTCAAATATTTACAAATTATATGAATGTGATTTGAGAAGTTACAGGTTTCTGTATCTGACACAGCTGAAAGTCGGGGCAAGTGTTGCCCTCACGAGCTCCTGGGTATTACTAGGCCTCTTGGGTGCCTCCTTCACACTTGTCTTGGCCTGAGGCCTTGGCGGCTGGCTACGCTGGAAGAGCTTTCCTGTAGGCGAAAAGAAAAGAAACGGTCAAGTCCAATGTTTCCATTGCTTCGTCTGTTATTAGTTTATACGCTCCAAAGGGATGACAAACAAAATGGTTTCAATATTCATCAAACGACCGCAGTGGCCCTCCGGTAACAAGGACCATTACACGTACCTGATGTCAGAAGCGACAGCAGGCGCGTGCAAGGGGATTCTACGACCAGAGCAAGAACAAGGCTTGCGCCATAGCTGAACACGAGGTCGCCAACCACCAGGTACACCTGCAGTAAACAGATGATCATAAGGCATTTGCTCGTAAATTATTTGGTTCTATGGAAATAGAGTTCCTTTGATCACTAGTATCAAATTATAAACATGCAATGATATTTGCATACAAGATGTGTTAACTTACTGCTGTTAGTTGATCGTAATGGTTTTTATGTGCCATCCCAGTAGTCATTGTCTGCAGTGGAAGGGAAACCAGGTACATGCAGTAGGACACCTTGCATAAGGGAGCCAGCATCGGGTGGGAGAAAAACTGCGCAATCACACCTGCAGAGATACAAAGAGTGGTTAACAGACAATGCATAGAATGTGTTATGTCTTTACACGTTCAAACTCGTCTTCCACCTGATTTGACTTTGTTGGTAGACATCATGATATTCACAAGTACTTTACCTGGCTTGCCTCTGGCGGTGTTAAGCACGAAGAAGGCTATGACACAGCCCCAGGCGGGTCTTGACAGAGACGAGTAGAGGGCTGCCCAGTATCGACCTTGTCCAGTCAGGAAGCTTGGACCGGTAAGCACGGAGGCAACCACAACAAAACTCATGATTTTGCCAGCTCGTATCCACGTCTACAGAAAAAAATAGGGATTGAAGTATGTATGGATATTTGGACAAAATAATAGGTAAACATATAAGAAGGCATATAAGATACATGTCGTGTCTAAGCATGGGGATCATAAGTTTACATAAAGTTTAACTCACTGGCTTGAGTGTAATGCTGTTTTCTGCCATCCAGTGGTATAGCCAACCGGCTGCTAGGCCCACACAATATGGTCCAGCCCGACACCACGGCGCCATGTAGATGTGGTTGTAATACATTCTGTAAAGGCAACATTATTAGGAACTGCACTATGTTCGTATTGATAGGATGTATGTAGGTATTTAAGGTGATATACATAAACATCTATGTTCGTTACTTACTGTGTAGACTGATGTTCCCAGAATGACGCTGTAGGAGGCAGGTCTTTGGTAATTGTGATAACAGCGGGCACCACAATTGAGAGGATGAGCATTGCTACCAACGGGAACCAGCGGAAGCGCCAGGTTGGCCAGCGGTACAGCGGAATGAGAACCAAAGGCGTCACGAGGAAGAACTGCCACTCTACTGCCAACGACCAGAGGTGTCCTAGACACTGTAGTAAAAGAATCTAGTTAACATTTTGAAGAAATGACAATCATATCCATAGTGTAACGTGATATAATCAAATAGCTATTTTCCAGACATTTGTACATGCATTTCAGGTCTTACCATGTCACCGGAGTCATTGAAGTTGTTGATGAAGAGTAAATTATACCAGGCACTAGAGGTACACGGCTGCCCAAACATGTCCTGGTATGTACGATCCCAGACGAGGCCTGAACCCAGATGGCGCAGCACTGTCCCACACCCCCACACTGTATACAGCATTGTGGGCACAAGCCTGTACAGATGAGCAGTTATTGTTATTTGTGGTTCTAAACAGTTTCAGAAATGGAAGCAGCAAGACGAAGTTAATATCTCTGATCCTAAAGCAATCCAGTTGCACGGCATTTCATTTTGCACCTAGAGACTATTGTTTTCAGTTTTCATTGCTTTATTACAGAAATTATTGTGCTCTTCAGTACTTGGGAAAGCATACCTCAAGTATCGCTGTACGTAAAAGCCAGTGAAAGTGAAGCTGTGAAGTCGCTCCTTCAGGTATACAGAGACCAGAAATGCAGATATGAAGAAGAAGGTGTCCACTGAAGGGTAGGCATTAAACACCCACCAGTACCGCCAGTTTGTCATATGCTGCAGAGAAAAGCGATTGACGGTTAGTGAATGCAGTTGAGAGCAAAATAAAACATGCTTAGCAATATTTCTGTACAGCAGTCAGAGGTTGTAAGACATCAGTTCAATGAAGGACTTTTTGCCACACCACACTAAAAATAACTCACTTGCAGAATGTCGTTGGGATTGGAGGCAGAGACGAGGAACAGCATGTAGCGGTGTGCAAGGATGACCCACGCCATGCTAACAACTCTGAAATGCAATTGGATTATGAAGAGATTCATTTTTACTCACAGTGCAAAATAATGCTGCATCTAAGAAAATTATGGCTACGCATTTAGATTTAAATATTACCTTAATCCATCAAGGGTTTGGTGTTGGTTTGGTGTGACTGGTACTGAGAGAATGCGAGGTCCGTTCTGCACCAAGGAGAAGCAGTGAAGTATCTTACGACCTGAGAAAAATGAAACCCAGTTATCAATGGTCACATCTGGGTAGTTTTAGATTTTCCAACTATAAGTTTCATGAAATCAGTTACACACGTGGAATTAGATCAGACTTACCTGAAGTACAAAAACATCCAGAAGATTTGTCGCAAGGCTTTTGGAGGTCCAAGGCCGTGGCCCACACCGCCAGGATCACGAGCACCAATGTCAATGACCTGGAAGAAAATAATGGAATCATAGATCTGACGGACTTTTTCTAATATCGAATTTGTTGTAAAATCGTGTTAAACGGACTATTATTACTGTAAATTTATTTCGAACACTTACAAGAACCCGAAGTCTGGAAGGCTGAAATAATCCTCTTCCTCTCCTTCGCATGCGACACTCACAACTATATCTTCATCCCATTGGTCTCGCAAAGATGTCTGTTGTGAGGAAAGACGCATGAATTTTTGCCTTGCACTTTCACAATATCCTCCCCCGTCTTTTTCACACATACAATTACATATATATATATATATATATATATATATATATATATATATATATATATATATATATATATATATATATATACACATATATTGTTTAATAGTATTTACCTGAAGTAAGGCTGCAGTACAGGTGTCTGGTATGCACGTGGCATACGTGTTCCCGTATTTCCCAGCCAGGGAGGCAAACATCTGGGATGATCCTCCTGCACTTTTACCACTCTTTTGATCTCTGAAAACGAGAACGTGGGAATCAATAAAACGCTGTCTTTTATAACTGATTGGTTTCATTCAATTGCTGCAATAGAGAAATATGTTTCACTGTACTTATTACTTGTGCAATGGATTTGTATATCGGTATACAGCACAAATATATTTTATAGCACTATAGTTTTGAGTAATATTTCATATTCAGATTCAGCACTGAAATGAGTGATCTTACCACAAGATGTCGCATTAATTTATCTGTATCAACCGCGATTCATGAATGAACTAAAATAAGCCTAACGCTATCGAAAAGCAGATGCAGCACCTGGCCATGCCAGAACTCATTCCGAATAAAATATATGCCGGTGTCATGGAGAGCCTACTGTAAACTGTTTGATTAGACTGAGAATGATAGAAAGACATTGGGAGCAGCAGTGACTCCAATATTACCTGACGGATACAAGACAGTAGCGGCCTTTCAGTACAGTGTTTTCGAGCAGGAGTGCATCAGAGTTTAAGTAGTTCAGGGCAAGATCATGGCGAGTCATATTGTGCCGGTGTTCATGCAGATGGGAGGCCACAGTCCCAGGAAATTCAGCACTAACGCTCTTGCATAAGCCAGCGTGGCCGCGAGCCTCAGTGGCGCCTGCTGCCACGCCGTCCGTCATCTTCCCACTCGCATCCCACACTGCAAGAAGAGGTTGCGTTGCAGTGGAGATGAAAAGGGTATATTTTCATTTAACATAATGAAGACCGAAATAGTTCATTTACTTGTATTGGTAAACTATAATAAGCTTACTAGAGAGGCTCCACGGCTGGTCTGAGGCGAGGGCGAGAGCCGAGTGCGCCAGGCACAGACTCGAGGAGACGTCAAGCTTCACGCCAAGGGAGGTCGACGGGGTTGGGTAGTAGTGTTTCCCAAGCATCCACCTGAAAAATTTTTCGACACTGTTAAGATGGTACTTCAACGTTGTGGTGATTATTACGGTACAATAAATAATGTGTCAATAAGACTGCAGGTATTAAAGACGCACCTGAACGTGGTGATGATGTGGCTGCTGTGGGCGGGGATGGAGACTGCCGCGACGCTCATCGCTAGCGCCTGGACGAGAAGCAGAAGGAAGAAACGGACTGTCATGTTGCTGTCAAAGCGTCGTTGTCACTCTAGAATTCCCGTTCTCTTCTTCTTCTTTCTGTCAGAAGAAAGCAGAAAAATATTAACGTGGTACAAGTAACTAGAAAAAAATGATTATTGGAAATGGAGTAACATGCAAAAATGAGGTCAACGATTTTAGTAATTATATGTATTATTGATGGAAATGAAAGAGCAAGCAGCGTGGAAATCACCAATCTTCAGATATCAGCACATACAGCATATTGCTGATACCAAGATTATTGTAATTGTAAATTTAGAAATACTTTCAGTGATGCAAAATAATGCATTCATCAGTTATCACACGTTACAGGAAATAATGGGCACATTCGAAAATACTTTATCCGGTGCGCTGATGCCCTAAAATAATAACCACTTTTTGTAGTCAAATTCTTTCCCTCTTTTAGTCCCAGCGATTCCTTCTTCAGTTCAGTTTATCACGAAATAGCACTTACACAGGGGTGTTCGAGGCATGTGTAGCGGTGGAGTTAGCGAGCGACTTCAACCCTGCCCAGCTTCACAACCTTATATATGGGTCTCCGCCTGCGACCTACCACCTGTTTGAGACCAACATCCGGTTCCGCCATGTGCCATGTGCGTCGCGCTTAAGTCCTATGACGTGTTTCGAGTGCCATGACATCACTTCCCCTAAGTTCCCCTTAGTTCGCTTCTCTGCAGTTCCCTTTGTCTTCCGCCGATGCCACTGTGCGAGCGCCCTGCACTGCGCGCACACGCATCAGCCCCGCGCCACGATATTTTCTCCACCGTCATCGCTGACGTCATCGGGCTCCATCAAAGATCCTCTGACGTAGATGGGGGCTCCTGAGGGGGCGCTATGATTCCCGATCACTCCAGTTGG
>NC_091552.1:24288295-24290795 GCF_042767895.1 Penaeus vannamei
TAGTTCTTTTAATTTAACTTGTCCATTAGCCCAACAAATGCAGCGACTCTCTTTCTTCCACAGGAGCGTTTGGCATATCTAGCACCTATGTTCTCCTTTGGCTTTCAGACGATGGGCTGTCACCGTGTTATTGTTCTCTCTTAAACCTCCAATAAAATTGTGAGTAATATCCGTTTCGATTGATATTCTTGCATATTCTTCTTTTCCTTGTCTGACAGCAATCGATATCCTCTTCCTACTCTGGACACGACGTTTATGTTCTTGTTTCTAACTCTCTCTTTCAGATTTTTTCTTTAGTTTTATCCTCCTTTTCTTAGACTTCTTCTGCCAAACCTTTCTTCTCTAGCATTAGTCTCCCTTTTTTAGACTTTTCTTCTTATGCCAAACGTTCCTTCTCTAGTCTCCCTTTCTTAGACATTCTTCTGCCTAACGTTCCCTCTCAATTTTACCCTCCCTTTCTTAGACTTTTATTCTCCTAAACGTTTCTTCGCTTGTTTTAGCGTCCATTTCTTACTTTTTTATTTATTTATTATCTTTTTAATTACTTTTCTTCTATCAAAATTTCCTTCTCTGGTTTTAGCTTCCCTTACTTAGACTTTACTTTTGGCAAACGTTCCTTCTCCAATTTTAGCCTCCCTTTCTTGGCCTTTTTTCCTCTGCCAAAATTTCCTTATCTAGTTTTAGCCTCCCTTCCTTAGCCCTTTCTTCTCCCAAACGTTTCTTCTCTAGTTTTAGCCTCCCTTCCTTAGACCTTTCTTCTCCCAAACGTTTCTTCTCTAGTTTTAGCTTCCCTCTCTTAGACTTCTCTTCTTCTGCCTCCGCCCCCCATTTTTTTCTCTCTTGTTTTACTTTTCTTCTGCCGCACGTTTCTTCTCTAGTTTTAACCTCCCTTTCTCAAACTTTTCTTCTGCCTTACGTTCCTTCTCCAGTTTTAGCCTCCCTTTTTTTTTTTTTTTTTTTTTTTTTTTTTACTTTTCTTCTGCCAAACGTTCCTTCTTCAGTTTTAGGTCCCCACCCCCTTTTCTTTACTTTTCTTCTGCCAAACGTTCCTTCTTCAGTTTTAGGTCCCCACCCCCTTTTCTTTACTTTTCTTCTGCCTAACGTTCCTTCTCTAGTTTCAGCCTCCCTTTCTTAGACTTTCTTCTTCTGTCAAACCTTTCTTCTCCAGTTTTAGCATCCCTTTCTTAGACTTTTCTTTTGGCAAACGTTCCTTCTCTAGTTTTAGTCTCCCTTTCTTAGACTTTTCTTTTGGCAAACGTTCCTTCTCTAGTTTTAGTCTCCCTTTCTTAGACTTTTCTTTTGGCAAACGTTCCTTCTCTAGTTTTAGTCTCCCTTTCTTAGACTTTTCTTTTTCTGCCAAACTTCTATAGTTACAGCCAAACATTTTTTTTCTTCTGCCAAACCTTTCTTCTCTAGTTTTAGCCTCTTTTTCTTATTTTCTTTTCTGCCAAACGTTTATTCTCTAGCTTTAACCTCCCTTTCTTAGTATTTTCTTCTTCCAAACGTCCCTTTTCTTGTTTAAGCCTCTCTTCCTTAGACGTTTCTTCTCTAGTTTTTGAATCCCTTTCTTAAACTCTTCTCTGCCAATCGTTCCTTCTCTGGATTTAGCCTCCCTTTCTTAGACTTCTCTCCTTCCGTCAAACGTTTCTTCTATAGTTTTAGCCTCCCTTTCTCAGACTTCTTTTATCAAACTTTTCTTCTCTAGTTTTAGCCTCGCTTTCTTAAGGCCCTTTCACACTAGCCCTTTTTCCGTCAATTTCCGTATGAAAATCATGTAAAACATGGCGCTATCGGAGTGAGGTCCCGGGAATCACACGAACATTCTCAAACATATTACTTTATTTTAAAGAAATATGAAGATGTATATCGTATATACGAATGTTCTAAAATATTAGCTTATGTTTACATTCACTCATCCTATCTAATTTATTAATAGCACAAGATCAACACGGAAATTAGTCAGACGGAAACGGTCGTAACCGTCTTGGTCTGGGAGGCCAAGGATTGTAGACGATCCTTGCGAAAAGCCTCAAATTCAGACGGGAAATGTGCTAGTGTGATAGGGCCTTGAGACTTTTCTTCTGTCAAACGTTTCTTCTGTAGTTTTAACCTCCCTTTCTTGGACTTTTCTTCTGTCAAACGTTTTTTTTCTTTCTTTCTTTCTTTCTTTTTTAATAGTTTTAGCCCTTTTTGACTTATTCTCCTAAACGTTCCTTCTCTATTTTGGCCTCCCTTTCTTGACTCTTCTTCCGTCAAACGTTTCTTTTCTAGTTTGAGTCTCCCTCTTTTAGACTTATTCTCTCAAACGTTCCTTTTCTAGTTTCAGCCTCCCTTAAGGTGCTGTCACACTAGCACTTTTTCTGTCAATTTTTTGACAATTTTCTGAAAGTTTGTCCATTTTTGAGCGAATTGTCGATTTTCCAGTCAGACGATAATGATCGTTTCCGTCTGAAAACCTTCCCGTCAACTTTTTCAGCCAAGCATACTCAAATCAAGAGCT
>NC_091552.1:24295795-24305795 GCF_042767895.1 Penaeus vannamei
CAGTTATTTTTAAAGATTATGGAGGAGTTGTCTCTCTTCCTTATCACTACAATGGTTCAAGTAATCTAATTCCTTCAGCTCAAAGGATGGGCTCCATAAAGGACACGTAATAAGTGTAGCTTTCTCGTATCTGCTTGCTTACCACTGAAGACTTTTAAGCAGTTAGATATATCTGTCATTTCCGTCTTCATAAACATGACCATCGCACTTCCAACAGAAAATTCCTGAATAAAGTTTAGCTTAAGATTAATCATATAAAGCTTATCTTAATGAGACACATTATCGAACATATTACTATAAGTATGACTATTTACACAAATATTTTCACTGCACGTAAAGCTTGTTTTGGAGTATGTAGATGCTCTACAATATAAGCAAGTAAATTTGCCAGGTTATTTAGTCCTATCCCAACCATATTTCTCTTTCTCAACAACACACAATTACAGATTACCCGCACTGTAAGTACTATGTAAACACAAACTGTAAATGTATTTGTATATAGTATATGTAAGTGTCTGGTTACAAGTTTTATTCAATGTTTTCCTCTGTCTTTACTATGAAAACGGACCAGGTCCATGGAGTTCACAAAATACGTCTATGGTTTCACTGACAATTCTTGTTTCTCTGCATATTATATGCCTCTGCAACCTCGGGAACACCGACATTTTCGCACAATATCCACTTCCTTCATGTACTTTGTTCCATCGTTGCAGATCATGGCCACGCGTTTCTGCCGATATCGCTTGGGCTCGCAGCAGTCACTGCCGCAGGATCCCTTGCACGTGAACTGCCTGATCGGGCGACGCGAACGGCACCCGTAGTCATACACGTAGGCCTTTTCCGCCTCCTTGCTGCATGAGGGGGCTGCGGGGACGGAGGAGAAAATCAGTCTTGTTCTTTGTAAGTGACACGACTATAATTGCTATAAATATGATTATGATAGCATAAGGACCAGATCATACTGCTGTGAGATGCAATTCTTTAAATGATCATATCATTATTTATGCAGTTCATATTTCATGCGCAATGTTTGACCGCAACGAAAGCCAACCTTGGTTACAGAGCTTGCCACTCCAGCCCTTCTTACACCTGCACCGATATCCGCCCTTGCGTCGCGGCCGGCACTGGCCGTTCACACACTCGCTGGCCGCGCACGCGTCCTTGTCTGCTAAGGGAAGGCAGGTTATCTTGCGGATCCGTCCCATTTCTATCAACTAGTCTATTTCCACAGTATAACTTTGGTGAAAAAATACAGCTAAACAATGGAAGAGCATGAATTTCAGTTCATAAAAAAAGGAAACTGCATATGCATATGATATGACATTTAATGATTCAAAGCGCAATAAGAATACACGGCGTATCTAGAATACCCACTTTTGGAACTTTTGCGCCTGTTAGTTCTGGGCGTGGTTGTTACTTTCTGATTCATCCTGTCAACCTCTTGGTCGCGTTGCTCAGCATCACCGCATCCAGGCACCACTTTATTCTGCTTCTCACTCTCCGCAAAGTCTTGCACTCGACCATTCACTACAACTCTGCTCATGCAACCTTTAAGACAGAAAGGGGAAATTATCAAAAATCATAACCAATCTCACATATACCTTTCAAATGCCATGACATGAAAATGCCTTTCAGCCGCAGTTTAATTTGTAATACACAAATGCGGTACAATTTGACACCTTGGAAACTGGTGGAGTTCCTCAGATGCCACTGCGCCTGCGCGTGTCTGGCCACGTCGGGGGGGACACCGCCCAGGAACAGAGGCGTGTCTACTTCGAGGTACTCCAGGTCTCCAGCGTTCACCATGGACCGCGCCACGCCGCCGTCCACGCGCAGAGTGAAGTTCTGACGCTCTGACAGCAGCTCGACTGTGTGCTCGGACTCGTCACTTACTAGCTCGTAACTGAAAGTAAAAGCATAATTTCTGACTGATTCAATCATCACCTTGAAAGTCCATACATAAGAAACCAACGATGTCTCCAGAGGACCGTACAAAAGACGCGCATTTCTGGTCTCTCTCTGACCCACCTGAACATCGTGGAGGCTGGGTGGTTGCCAACATCGTAGCTGATCCTGAGCCGCCCTTTGAACACCTCGACAGCGAGATGCTTCCGCTCTTTTCCGTGATACACTAAGACGCCGTTGGGCGACCGCGTCGTGAAGCTGATGGTCACGTTGATGGAGGGCCGGAAGGGAGGCGTAATCAGCTGGATAAAGCTGCTGGAATCTATATAGTTGACGGAAGTCATGTGCTGGCAGTACTTTCCTGTAATACATTGATTTGGATCAATTAAACACTACCTTGAGTATCTTGTTACTTTGTATTTTTTTGTTTATTCCACCTCAATCAGATGATTCGATATCATATACAGTTTCAACGCGGGCTTACCTGAGTACCCAGGCGAACATTTGCAAACATACTCCATCTTCCCCCTTGGCACGACGCACACGCCGTGGCGACAGTCATGCTGGAGACACGGCTCCGTCTGCAGCAGCACGGAGGGGCCGAGCTCGCAGTACCTGCCGCTCCAATCCCCGGTGCACTTGCACTCGTAGTCGCCGACGCCGTCGATGCACTGGCCGCCATTCTGGACGCCAGGGCAACACATGATGTGAATATGATGATGATGAATATGAATAATAATGTGATGAAGTAGTAACTACTAGAAAGGACTATAATGACAATGATAACGATAACAGAAACTTGAAAAATGACGATAATCGCAATCCTAATCATATACTGATGACTTTAAAGTAAGAATTTTACAGAGAACTTGTCGTTGTGTTAATATATCAGTATTAATGTTAGTGCAAAAGCTAAATTGCAATTTCCTCAAGCACTTGGATATCGGTGACTTAAAGGTGACCAAGCTGAGTTCAGGCAGCCAGTCACATCATCATTTATTTGAATCTAACTGCAATATTTAAACGTGTGTGTGTGTGTGTGTGTGTGTGTGTGTGTGTGTGTGTGTGTGTGTGTGTGTGTGTGTGTGTGTGTGTGTGTGTGTGTGTGTGTGTGTGTGTGTGTGTGTGTGTGTGTGTGTGTGTGTGTGTGTGTGTAAAAATAATACATGAAAATTACATATGTATTTTTTTACATACACGTTTGCATGTAAATGCAGAGAGAGAGAGAGAGAGAGAGAGAGAGAGAGAGAGAGAGAGAGAGAGAGAGAGAGAGAGAGAGAGAGAGAGAGAGAGAGAGAGAGAGAGAGAGAGAGAGAGAGAGAGAATGCTTATATATAATATTACAAATGTAATGGTCCACATATAAAGTATATCAAACTTTAATCAATATCGGAACATGTACGCATATACATGTACGAAAAAAATCATAGTATGATCAGTCAGCATTAAATATCAAATATTGTCATCATTCTAAAATCTACAAACCTGGCACATGTGGTTGGCACAATCGTCTAGGTTTTCTGTGCAGTTGTTCCCAGACCAGCCAAGGGCGCACTGACACTCATACCCCGTGCCATGATCGACACAGGTGGCACTATTCTTGCAAGGGTTGAATTCCTTCGAGCAGAAGGAAATCTTCCTTTCACAGTATTCGCCCATGAAGCCCGGCGGGCAAGTGCACGAGTAGGAGTTGATGCCGTCGACGCAGACGGCGTTGTTGGCGCACTTGTGGCCCTCGCAGTCGTCGACGTTCACCTCGCATCGGCCTCCTTCAAACCCGGTGGGACAGTGGCACCTGCGAGGCGTACGATTTAGACGAAAGGCATTTTTGATTCTGGGCCGAATACAATGCATGTTTGTGACTGTAAGTAAAGATATACTTACGCATATCTCCCGGTCTCGAAAACTTTGCAAGTCCCGCCATTGTCACAGGGGTTCCCATAGCATGCATCTATCTTGTACTGGCACTCTGGCCCGTGGAAGCCAGCGGCGCACCGACATTCATACTGCTGACCAGGGCCTGACCTACATGTCCCTCCGTTCTGACACGGTCGAGTGTAACACAAGTCACACTTTGCGAGTATATCATCTGGTACTTTCTCTGTAAAAAGTGAACAAAATATTATATTCGACTGCTAAATGCTGAAGGTGTATATATAAACTTAATCACCATTATTAAGTGGCTTAGAACAGGGGATTTTTTTCTGGGCAGATTTCCTGATGTAAACCATGACAATCAACCTGGTTATGATATGTTAAAGAAACTATGTTCGCTTTTGTTGTCTCACAATCGTATGTCTTAGCAGTCATAGGAAGGCTCTTTGACTCTCTGTACGTCTATACATACCTGTACAAGTGAACATTTCCGGAGGGGTCGTTAGAACCAACTTGTCCCGCATGGGTCGTGGGTCAGCGCAACGAGCAATTCCGGGTTCCACAAAGTCGCCCTTCACCCACTTGGCCAGCCAAGCTAGCGAACAGTCGCAATAGAGCGGATTGGCTCCCAGTGCACTGCATCAGAAGGCAAAATATAAGTTTTTATTTCGATATATAATAGTTAAAGGTTTAAAAACGAGAAACACAACACACATTTTACATCGAGGTAAGCAAAAGACACTTGCATGTGCGTGATGGTGTTTAGGTCTCGGAACGTTCCCTCTGGAATGAACGAGACGTCGTTGCCGTGCAGGGAGAGGATCCTCAGGGCCTTGAGTCCGAGCAGGGCATCCCTCTCCATACAGCCAAGTTTATTATATGACACAATCCTGGTAACGGGTAAAGAAACAGCATCACCATGAAGTTTCTACAACTGAATCTGTAATCCTTTCCCACATATACCACAAAGTAAATGGATGCATGAAGTAAAGGGTCAAAACAATGGCAACTTACAACGTGGAGAGTTGCTTGAGCTCTGAGAAGGTCTTGTTGGAGAGTATGGTGATCTGGTTGTTGCTGAGGTCTCTGTAGGGGAAGAAATGATCATTACATATATAAATGATAATGTATAAATCTTCTGATAAGAATCAATATCCCCTTGCAATATCTTTTAATCAGTTCCGTAATTATGCATCCGTAAAAAATTAAAAACTTACAGCCTTTTAAGAACCTTGAGGTGCTTCAGCCTCTCTGGGTCGACGCTCTTTATCTCATTGACGTCTAAATACCTGATGGAAAATAAAGTCAGTTACGTGAATCTCCGCTGCCCACACATTTTGCATTCAGTGCATATCTATTGTGATAGATTTCCCCCCGAATCTACAACACGCAGCCTCTTAGCCTTTGTCTTGCTGATTAATAATTGTTAATAGAACATCACGCCGTCGGATATAACGGAGCTCCACACTTACAGCTCGGTGGTGTCCGGCGGTATGCCCCGAGGGATCTGGGTGAGGTGCGACCGCGAGCACCTCACTACAGTGCCATGACACTGGCACTCAGGGGGGCAGTACACAGAACCCGCACAGTCATCCTCGTTGTTTTCATCTTCTGAGAATAAAAAAATACCTTACTCATTGAGAAAATATTTTAAAAATTGACTTTTCCCCTTTGCATACCATCTAAATATAACTCCAGAAAAGGGTAGCTTACCCCTGCACGTGAGCTGTGACTCCTGAAGCTCAGTGACTAGCGTGTCTCTGAGGCTTTCTGGCAGGTGGCAGGTAGGGGGCGTCGAGCCCTCATGCACCGCCACGAACTCAGACAGCCATGAGGCGCGGCAGTCGCAGTTAAGAGGGTTCGCCGACATGTCCCTAGGTACACATGGAGTGATGAACGCTTTGGCACAAAAATAATATTTATTTGCAAATGTGTTTAGAACTATAATAGTTTTTTACACAGAAACATCCGTAAGCACACTTACAGCTTGGACAGACGTGGAAGGTGACTACTGATCCGCCGCGAGATGCAAGAGATGTGGTTCCCGGAAAGGTCCCTGGAACAAACAAAGGCAGTGAGAGACTTTCTTGGATTAGGCTCATTTTCTATATATCTGAAGGTTACTCTATATCTGAACTTTTATATTCATCAAATATTTGTTAAGGAAGTCTATAAACGAAAATAAATTTTAGATAGTGTTACAACACATAAGATTAATTCATTATAAAACACTTTAAAATGTGTGCCAGTGGCTCTCACAGCATGCTACATTTAAAAGTATTTGTTTATTTTCTAATATATTTTTTTACATGTCCAAATGCATATATCACATATGAAAGTTTTAGTAGAGTTCTAGCTAAAGGCTCGTTCACTTCTTGCAAGAGCAACGGAACCATCGTAGATGTGTTCTAGCAAGACTCATGGCGATGACTCAGCAAGTGGGCTACTGAATGAACGTGTTAGGCAGCTGCCCCACCACCACAGTTGCTCGTGTGTCTGCACGGTGGGTGTGAACAGATCAGCTCTATTGATACAAAATCAATATATACATATATATATATATATATATATATGTGTGTGTGTGTGTGTGTGTGTGTGTGTGTGTGTGTGTGTGTGTGTGTGTGTGTGTGTGTGTGTGTGTGTGTGTGTGTGTGTGTGTGTCTGTGTGTGTGTGTGTATGTGTATATATATATA
The DNA here is from genome assembly GCF_042767895.1 of Penaeus vannamei. Lineage (NCBI taxonomy): Eukaryota > Metazoa > Arthropoda > Malacostraca > Decapoda > Penaeidae > Penaeus > Penaeus vannamei. The sequence continues at coordinate 24,302,270 of NC_091552.1, forward strand.
TATATATATATATATATATATATATAAATATATATATATATAATATATATATATAATATATATATAATATATATACAGTATATATATACATATATAATGTACACATACATACATACACACACACACACACACACACACACACACACACACACACACACACACACACACACATACACACAGACACACAATACATACATGCATATCACACACACACACACACACACACACACACACACACACACACACACACACACACACACACACACACACACACACACACACACACACACACACACACACATATATATATATATATATATATATATATATATATATATATATATATATATATATATATATATATATATATAATCTACTGGTATGAATTAAGTATTGAGAGTGCTGTTTGGGGATTTATGGTGTTCTTTTTACTATACAGCGTTCTATCTGACTGTTCTCTGCCATCTGATCTGTCCATCAACCAGCATCTAAGCATTGCCAGATAGTGGTCGTTCTCAAGCACAAGCGAAGTTGGTTAGTAAACGCACCAGCCAAACCTCCCTCTTTAACCGATCTGTTAATTAAATATTCATATCCGATTCTCGCCTCCGAAAGCGGAACAAGGCACGAGAGCAGCAAGCAGGTGGGCAAGAATTGGTAATGAGTCACTGAAAGGACCCGCCACTTACAGCTGGGTCAGGGCCTTAAGCCTTCGCGTTACGGACTCAGGCATCTGTACCAGCTTGTTCTGGGAGACGTTGCTGCAACAAGAGACTTGAGAGCTTAGAGCTTAAATGACTCTATTCTAGACTCCTGAAGTCGGTGAACTTTGCTGGGATGAACGTGTGTAAAGACTCATTATTTAGTGGTAATGCAGCCAGCAAAAAATCTCCAAGGATCTATCCATACAGATCTGTTTGTAAATACATGAAATAGACGAACTGGTTGCTCCGGAACTTCAACACAGACTACAATTTTGCCTTATTTGTGTAAAGTCCTGTAACTACCCTCCCTGTGTCGACCTATAACAACATTCATACATTATATCATAAAACAATCTCTGACAACCGATGACTTTGCATGAGCTGTTCTCTCCGCAAAAAGCACCAAACTAAAGAAGCGTCTGAAAACTTCAAATAAAGCGTAAGCAGACAGCAGGGCGGTTCCACTTACAGATGCGTGAGTGCTCTTGTCCCCCTAAAGAAATCCGGGCTGAGGGAAGTGAGGCGGTTGTGGGAGAGGTCGAGGTGAGTGAGTTCCTTGAGCTCAGCAAGACTTGTGGACCCATCAAGTGAGAAGAGCTGGTTGTAACTCAGGTCACTGGAAGTAATAAATATCGGTGGTTTTAATTTCCAATGCAATGAACATACGCATTTATTCCAAAGATCATCTTTATCAATACATGCAGATGAATAAACAATGTCATTCGTGTGTAACACAGAGTACAAGCAAATTATGTCTCATAGATGTACAGGTGGGTGGTGGCTGTAGGTATGTCCGAGGGCAAAGATGTCAAGTCACGGCCCGAGCAGTCCAGCCGCGTCCCTTCGCAGCGACACTGAGCAGGACAAAGGTCGGCCTCGTTGCAGCGACCGTTATAGCGGGACCGTAATTCATTGGTGCCTGAAGTACGTAAGTACCATTTAGTGAATAAAGATTTGAGCATCAGATATCGTATATATTGTCTATTTCTTTTTCTTTCAGAAATGATCATTCAGAAACTGACTTACATTTGAAACTCTCCTGCTTCAGCCTATTGAAGGGCTTCCGAGAGAGCTTGGCTGGCTCCTGACAGCGAGCTCCCGACGTCTCGATGGGGTTTTCGGACAGGTAGGACGCCAGCCAAGCCAGGTTGCAGTCACACACAAACGGATTGGCTCCCAGATGCCTGAGGGAAAGGGAAAGGATATAATATTTCTACCTGGAGATCAATCATAAGACAAACAGCTTCTGGTGTGGGGCAACGTTGCTTTCTGAAGAGGAATGACAGTATCAAAACTTACATGGCAGCATTTTCCAAATCAAAGACGGCACACTATGAAACACACTCCTATTTAAGTTCAATAAGTAATAAAATTTCTAAATAATGTAACCAGACAAAAGTTTATTAACTATAAAGTACATGAAGTTTGTCAATTCTTCTGAAGCCTAACCGACCTGAGTAATTACTGAACATAGGAAAGTAACATTGGGCAAGAGAAACTCATCAGATAAAGGTAATGTACAGATATTTCTTTTTCAAAAGGTAATGGGGTACTTACATAGTCTGGATGTTTACAAGAGGACCAAATGTTCCGTTGCCAAAGCTCATGATCTTATTATCGTAGAGAGATCTGAAAGTAAAGTCATACATGAACTTTTAAAAGGAATTCTCCAAACAACCCATGTATATCTAATTAAGAAATACATTGGTGCAAGTTAAAAGCAGATTACTATAATTACGGATCGTGTACTCGATTTGCGTTTTCTTTGCCTTGTGTGCGAAATTGATAATTACTTATAATAAATGGAGTAATTAAGAGCGAGAGAGAGAGAGAGAGAGAGAGAGAGATGGGGGGGACAAGGGGGGTCGTGTGTGCGCAATCTACATTTGTTCATTGTTCAGTTCTTGCTCAGCTCCCTCCAGGCCTCGTGCGCCGTATTTCTTCCTAAACACGGAAATCAGTTATATTCGAGGACCGGAAAGTGATCCTCAGAGGCTGTTTCATTAGCATGCGAACAGTAATTGTCCCTTTCTGGTGATAATTAATGCCATTTCGTTAACGACCTTGGATTATGCGCGACTCCCGAGACACAAAACTACTTTCCATGTGAACTGTCTGCTGCTAAGGCTTTCCTGCGCTACTACGAATGTGTGGCTTATCTAAAAGAAACTGAGAGATAGAGAGAGAGAGGAGAGAGAGAGAGAGAGAGAGAGAGAGAGAGAGAGAGAGAGAGAGAGAGAGAGAGAGAGAGAGAGAGAGAGAGAGAGAGAGAGAGAGAGAGAGAGAGAGAGAGAGAGAGAGAGAGAGAGAGAGAGAGAGAGAGAGAGAGAGAGAGAGAGAGAGAGAGAGAGGAGAGAGAGAGAGAGAGAGAGAGAGAGAGAGAGAGAGAGAGAGAGAGAGAGAGAGAGAGAGAGAGAGAGAGAGAGAGAGGGAGGGAGAGAGAGAGAGAGAGAGAGAGAGAGAGAGAGAGAGAGAGAGAGAGAGAGAGAGAGAGAGAGAGAGAGAGAGAGAGAGAGAGAGAGGGGGGGGGGGAGAGAGAGAGAGAGAGAGAGAGAGAGAGAGAGAGAGAGAGAGAGAGAGAGAGAGAGAGAGAGAGAGAGAGAGAGAGAGAGAGAGAGAGAGAGAGAGAGAGAGGGGGGGGGAGAGAGAGAGAGGGAGAGAGAGAGAGAGAGAGGAGAGAGAGAGAGAGAGAGAATGAGAGAGAGAGAGAGAGAGAGAGAGAGAGAGAGAGAGAGAGAGAGAGAGAGAGAGAGAGAGAGAGAGAGAGAGAAGAGAGAGAGAGAAATATATATATACATAGAGAGAGAGAAAAAATAGTGAGA
>NC_091552.1:24318295-24320795 GCF_042767895.1 Penaeus vannamei
ATAGTGCAGACAAAAACACACGCCCTTCCGCCTGCCCCCCATCCCCGCCTCCTCTGGAACTGCCCCGACCACGTGCAGCTCACACGGCGCGCCTCCTCTGCCCGACCACATTTACTTCTAGTAGGGCGTAAGTGGATAAGTGCCTTGCCTCTCCTCTGAGGATTTTGGTGCAACTCTACTCACACAGGACTTTCAGAATGATAAAGGAAATTGGCTAATAATAACTATAAACTTTACTTTCATACTCTACAAGTACTTTGCTTACTCCTAATGTTCCAAATATGTCCTTACGTACTGAGAAATATTATTCAAAAAATCACCTAGCTAACATATAGCTTCCTTTTCGGCCAATCGGCAATAAGCCTTAAACAATGTGGAAGCTTTAGCAAACGGAAAATTGCTTTAAGCTCTCTGACCGTGTGTGCAGACACCTGATGACGATGTAATGAGTATTAACCCAGGGAAAAGTTGGTCTTCTACTTTTGACACTGTCGCAAATACTGAAAGCACGCATACACAACACACGTCTGCTTACACAAAAATAAATATAAAAATAAAAGGTTTGTATACGGCACAACATAATCATACGAACATTTTCAAGAACACAATTTTGCTTTCTAATTTGCAGCTGTCAACTACCCTCTCAGTCTTACAGGAAAAACCCTCCTCAAAAGAGCCTGCGAGCCAAACCTACTCAACCTGCACGTCAGCCAGCGCAAGGGTCGGGAGGGGGAGGGGGAGGGGGAGGGGCTGCTTACGACGCCCTCCACGCACGACGCCCGCGCGGAATGAATGAACCAACGCAGCGTCGTCGCCAAGCGAATCCTCTTGCAGTGCGGACACGCATGGACTTCACCCACCACCGTATCGTTGATCCGCTGTATCTGGACAAAGCACATGAGTATCATCGGAGCCCAATCATCAAAAATGTCATGCTGCATCTTCCCTTAAAATTCGGGTTGTCAGAAGCAGTTATTATCCTTTATATAAAATCCTAAAATGCCTTTTGACAAACACTAAGATACTGTATTCTATCTCTTATTCACAGACGAGCAACCTCTTTCGGTGGTATTCCCATTTGTACTCCGGATATTACATGAGTGACATGTCATGGAAAACTCGCCAAAGTCTTTGTGTTTCAACATCATGAAAATATGACATCGCAGTATAGGGCTATTGAACAATCGGGGAGAATTCTACAACTAGCTGCACAGCGCGGATATGCCAGGTGTACAAATAATGAGAATCCTGTCGCCGTAGCAGATAATCCCCCTCCCCCCCCCCCATCCTCCAGCTCTTACCCCCGTGACCCGAAAGTCACGAAATCGCTCCACAGCTCCAGCCGCCGGGTTCCGGATCACGACTCTGCGGTTTCGTCTCGGGCCAAGAGCTCACTAGGGCGTAGGCGCTGATATCCGACCCGACCCGCGGCCCAATCACTCCGCAATCGTCCGGAATAAATCATGCTTCTCATATCTCTTGTCAGGCTAAAAGACGCCTTGCCATTTAAATGGTACATTCGAGAAGAAAGACAGCACATCCAAACGAACGGTAAGGCTTTCAAACTTGCTAGATGTGCCTACCCTCTCCATCACGCATATTCATGCACGGAGAGAGAGTGAGGAGAGGAGAGGAGAGGAGAAATGAGAGACAGAGACAAAAAAGGGGGAAGGGGGGGGGTAAACGACATGTGGGTACTCACAAAAGGCTCAACTTCCGTAGGTCCTTGAAGGCCTCAGGATGGACGCACTCGATCTGATTGGCGTTGAGCAACCTGAAAGATTAAAGGACTCATTTGCCTGAAGCTCAGCCTTGCAAAAAACGAATTATGCAAGGAAGCGATCTTCGTGCATATTACATCTCAGTATGACTGAGATGGCAAGTGAAAGATTACGTTAGAATACGTATCTTCAAGATCTCCAATTACTCACAGAAGCTGGAGGTTGGCGAGGCCCCTGAAGACCCTCGGGGAGATCGTGGTGATCTTGTTTCCGTAGAGAACCCTGGAAGTACACCAAAAGTCATGAGGAGGTGAACATCCATATATACTAAGGTATATCCGTATACATGATGAGTCGAATGCAAGTAGTGTTCCTGATAACTGAATAATGAACACAAACAAGTTTTCATCATTCACTTATAAATCATTCTTTCAGCAATCTATCATAAACAGCGGCTGCGCTGCATGAATAATCCTACTTACAAGGAGTTGAGGTTGCTGAGGCTGTGGAAGGCGTCCTCGGCTACTTCGGAGATCTCATTGTTGCTGAGGTCGCTGCGGAAAGACATTCTCCTTTAATCACCGGAAAGTCTCGCAAGCGAAAAAATCGTATTGCTACCGTGTAATATTAAGTCAAAATGTGCAATCATATATAGCAATGGGTGACTCCTCTCGCTTGTTGCACATAACCACTCTTTGAGATTAAGAACTGCAATCACTAAAAAAAAATATGTATATCATCAAGTAAACGATAAGCCTGCAAGATTTTTGCAAACTACA
>NC_091552.1:24328295-24330795 GCF_042767895.1 Penaeus vannamei
GACACGAAATCAATGACGGGAGGAATCCAGGATCCGGACGGCGTCTGTCCCTCGCGGGGCTTCCGTGCGTGACGGAGTGATCCGATCAATGAATCAATGGCGTTTTTACTTCACTCTTGATCACCTGCGCCTCGCCCTTACGAGGGGAGGGAAAGGGAGCGGGAAGGAAAAGGGAAGAAGAGAGGGGCAGACATGGGGCAGGAAGGAGGGACAGAGGCAGCGGGTGCGGGGGAAAGGGAGCGGGAAGAAGGGCAGAAAAGAGGGACAAGAATTAGTATTGAGGGAGAGGGGGAGGGGGAGACAAAGGGGAGGGAGGGGGAGTGCGAGAGGGGAGAGGGAGCATGGGAGAGGGCAGAAGTGCTTAAGAGAAAATAGAGAAGGGGCAAGAACAGGCTTAATATGGCGGAAGGGAAGGCCGCTGTAGGGTGGAGAGGCAATTGGATAACTGGCTTGGGTATGTTGAGTAGCAGTGTGACAAGAGCACTCTTCTGACAGGGTGACATGTCGTCCCATGAGCGAGTGTTGGCGACCAGTCTCCCGGTGAATAGGAGACCGCCTTATCAGCCTTGCATATTTCCCGTCGTTCCATCCCTTAATCAAATCAGTCCATCTTAAACCATAATTCCCCAAGGGCTCCTGCGTATTAACTCGGTCATCATCTGGTATTCTAAGTCAATCCTATGGTTGTCTGGGACTACATCTTTTTAGGCAGACAACACATTTCGGGTATTTTTTGAGTTGCTATTGATGGTATTTTGTTATATTTGTTATACTTCACTCTCCTTCCTGCCCACAAGCCCAAGAGCATGTTCTTTAATCAATATAAAAGCGAGAATGTTTTAAACAGATGATTCAATAACGAGAAAAAACTAGCAGTGATATGGAAGATTCAAATAGTATATGCTTTAGTCTTTCTAATTGTGTGATTCTAATTAAGAATCACACAAGGGGCGTTTCTGCTATAGAGTTTACTATCTGTTTCGGAGACAGACTGATGTCAAATATGAAACAAGGAATGTAAACTCTAAGTACAGTTAGGCCTCAGGGACGTGTCACTGTAAGGAGCGAGCGAGGACGCAAGCGGCGCGGAGTGCGAAGGACAGGCTGTCCCACGGCCGTCCTCCTGCTGGCTTCGGGACGGGGTTGCGGAGTCGTCTGAGGGGGTCGCTGTTGGGGTCCTGCCGGGAGGCGCCGCGGGGCGCCCGCGGGGCCCACAATGGACGCGCCATCACGGAGGCCACCGCACAAACTCAATAAGCAGCTGGAGAGTGCCACCCCTGGAGGAATGGAGGCGACATCGCTACGCGCGGAGCAGCGCTGAATGCTGACTCGAAAGGCGGTAACAAGTACAAGGAGAAATCATCTACAGACTGTGTGCGTGTGTTTATGTATGTGTGTGTATGTGTGCGTGTCTATGTGTGTGCGTGCGTGCGTGCGTGCGTGCGTGTGTGTGTGTGTGTGTGTGTGTGTGTGTGTGTGTGTGTGTGTGTGTGTGTGTGTGTGTGTGTGTGTGTGTGTGTGTGTGTGTGTGTGTGTGTGTGCGTATGTGTGTGTGTGTGAGCGCGCGTGTGCGTGTGTCTATATGTGCGTATGTGTGTCTATGTGTGTGCGTGTGTGTACCTGTGAGCGTATGTGTGTGTGTGCGCGAGCGCGAGCGCGTGTCCGTGTGTGTGTGTGCGTGTGTGTCTATGTGCGTGTGTGTGTTCGTGTGTGTATGTGTGTGTGTCTATGTGTGTGTGTATGTGTGTTCGCGCGCGTGCGTGCGTGTCCGTGTGTGTGTGTGTGTGTACGTGTGTGCTTGTGCTTGTGCGTGCGTGTGTGTGTGTGTTTGTGTGTGTGCGTATTTGTGCGTTTGTCTAGGTGTGTGCGTGTTTGTGCGTTTGTCTAGGTGTGTTCGTGTGTATGTGTCTGTGTGTGTGCGCGCGCACGTGTATCCCGTGCTACTCTGGTATTCCGATGCTATCCTCTGTGTGTGTGTGTGTGTGCGTGTGTTCGTGTGTGTTAGTGCGTTTGTCTATGTGTGTGCATGTTAATGTGTGTGTGCGTTTGTCAAGGTGTGTGTGTGTGTGTGCGTATGTGTGTGTGCTTGTGTATGTGTGCGTGTGTGTGTGTGTGTGTGTGTGTGTGTGTGTGTGTGTGTGTGTGTGTGTGTGTGTGTGTGTGTGTGTGTGTGTGTGTGTGTGTGTGTGTGTGTGTGTGTGTGTGTGTGTGTGTGTGTATCACATGCTACTCTGGCATTCCGAAGCTATCCTGCAGGGTAATACATTTAGCGTCCTGGTTCGTCCCGCTGATTGGCTCTTCCAGCTCGCGCTCGAGGCAGCCGACGAGTCAAAGTCGGTAGGATAATTCCGGCGGCCGCCTCTCGCCGGCCCGGCGACGCGGCACTTCTTCAGTGAGATCGGGACGCGACGCGGCACTTGGCTTAAGACCTGTCCTTACGACAAATCTGACTTCCTTGTTCCCGCTGACGATGAAAAACATTTCAATATATGACCGACCG
>NC_091552.1:24386390-24388890 GCF_042767895.1 Penaeus vannamei
AGAAAGTAGAAATCGCCCACTATTCCAATACAAATTAGGGGACGCAGTATTAGACACAACTGACTGGGAAAAAGATCTTGAGATAATCATAAATAGAAACCTAAATCCAAATGACCATATAAATGAAAGGGTCCACAAAATGTTAGGACTGATTGCCAACATGAAGAGGGCATTCGTGTATATGGACGAAGATATGGTAAAGAAGATTATTAAAGCAATCATAAGACCAGCTCTTGAGTACGGTGCAGTGGTATGGAGTCCACACTTAAAAAAAGATATTGACAAACTGGAAAGAGTCCAAAGAGCGGCGACAGAGATCTGAGTTACGAAGACAGACTACAAAAATTAGGACTTATAACCTTGGAAGAAAGAAGGAAAAGGGGGGACATGATTATGCTTTTCAACTGCATTACAGGAAGAGTGAAGATAGATAAGGATGACTTTTTGATCTTGAACACAAGAAGAACGAGAGGACACAACGAAAAGTTGAAAGTAAAAAGAGGTGATAAAGATGTCAAAAAATATAGTTTCCCAAACAGAATTATTGAATCGTGGAACAGTCTCCCCAATCAAGTAGTGTGTGCCAAAACTGTGCATCAATTTAAAAAATATGATAATTTAAATATAGCAGACGGGACCACCTGAGCATAGCTCTTCTCCCGTATCCAAACAACTAGGTAAGAACAACTAGGTAAGAACACACACACACACACACACACACACACATACAGTATGTATGTACGTATACATCTAAAAAAAATGTGGGTGTAGATAATTAGCGGTTTGTCGAGATCATACATGATAACATGTGCGCAGATCGTGAAGACGAAAAATACGATGTTTATATTAAATTTCCTCATAGTGGATGAGAGCAAGAAATTGTATCCACCAGGATGCTGCGCCAAATGAGCGTCCCTGAATGAAGAGACCAAACATTTGCATGTTATCGTCCCCGGATAAGCGTCCCACCCATCCTTCATCCATAGGCCGCTATCCATTTGTAGATAGATTGCGACTACAAGCTGCCTACACCCAGCCCCGCCCAGCCCGAACATGCTACGCCAACCTTGATTCACTCTGCTGTCCACATAGATCATTTCACCTCATATTAGCCCGGGTTAATCTCCCGTGAACTTTGCTCTCGTATCGTTGTTTATTTACTCTGTTTCTCACGTATTTCATGGGCCGATATTTCTTCCGTTTTCCGCTAAGCTGCATGTGGCGGTGAAATATATTGATTGAGGCTCAGTAGTTTAGCCGATGGCTGTCAAACCAGCCAGCGCCGAGTACGTAAAGACCGCGGGCGAGGCGGATCCTATTTTGAAGAACGTTATCCCTTCACAGATAAGCGAGCGGCTGTCGTTTGCCGGGCCAGGTGTGCATGTATTAGGAGACGGTCACTTGGGGCTGCATGACGCTTAAAAGAACTGTTAACCAGTGTCTGGGATCGGACCTACCCCAGGCCGCAGCGAGAAACTTTTTGATCAGAGAGCGATGCAGCCGATGAATTATGCAACGCCAGACGCTCCGTGTGGGCCGAGATGCCACTCGTTGATATGTAAGTCTTTCCGGCTCGGTCCGTGTGCTGTTCGGCCACTCACTGGCCGGGCCACTTCCCTCCGTGTAATTGATACGACGTCAGGTGAATCGAGCATTATTCAGTCCCCGGCGTGTGATAGGGCGGCCTGGGCCACGTGATACCATCTGGGAGTGTCGCCGCCTCTCGCTGGTGCATCTGTGATACCAGTTCCTTATCAGTCAGGGAGAGACTCCGTCCACGGGGGGAACCGCCTCATTCCTCGTGGTTGTTCGCATTTTCTTTTTTCTTGTCCGTTCAAGCTCCTCTCTAATCCGTTTGTTTGTTTCTTTTTGGCCCTTTTATTTCCATTTTTTTCTGCTTCGTTTGCTTCCTTCTTACATTATTGATCGCACCGTCGCCATCTTTATTTCCATCACTATTTCCCGAGTTTTTTGGCGACGTTGCCCAAAGGAAGCAGCGTCGCAAGGGATCCTTTTTTGGCAAAGTTATTTGTATTGTATTTGGATTGGGATCACGCATGTCGCCGTCCATCCCCTTCGCGCCCGTGCCCAGTCCCACGCCCTCTCCCGTGTGTTCTGCCCGGGTCCACTTCGCTCAACTACTGCACACGCAGTCTCTTGCTCTGTCCTCACTCAGGGATCCACTGTTGTAAATGATGTACGATTGTGGAGTCATCTGGAGGAAATCGTCTTTGACTATTCACAAATTGCCCTTTTCAATGCATTTAATTTCTGCCCGTCTCTCCATCTCTTCGTCACTTTCTGATGTTAGCGTGGACGGTTACAGATCACGCGCCATATCAAGCAGGCATTGTTCACTGCCTTCATACCCTGTTTATCGTAAGCCCATGCACTGTGCCACCATCAGTGGCATCTCTCCAGTGAACTCGCTTTCGCACTGCTTTGGTTCAGCCATTCATGTCGAAGAGGAACTGCGTTTCGAGCACATTTAGTTTCATCT
>NC_091552.1:24424628-24434628 GCF_042767895.1 Penaeus vannamei
GTATTATTGTTTATTCCTTGACGTTATCATGTTGTTATTTTCATTTGCTTCATCGGGAACTGAAAAAATCGCTATTCCGGTATTAATAATAGATGCAGAAGATTATCGTAGGGTATTTTGAGCAGTGGATTTATCCATTTCAAGAAGTATAGTTATAAAATTATTGCAGCGGAGGAGCCGAAGGAATGGTGTCCAGTGAATGGACACTATCGATGGTGCAATAAGTGCCAAGGCAGCTTTAAGACCAAAAGTGGAGTACATGTTTACAGTGCCATCTCACCAAGTACGTCGCGGTTATTGGCTCCTGGAGCCATCGGAACGCCTCGCTCCGTTCCTCCTGGCCTTGGCACCGTTCTAAATTTTGCACGTCCGGCGTCCGAACTTATTATCATGGAGATATTATGTTGAAGTATCGATCACGCTCTGGAGACTCGTGGGAGGTAATGGCTCCATTATATACTGGGGCAGTACAGCGCCCGCGAGGCGTGAGTTACGGACGCATATTTTTAAAACAATCAAATACGTTCAGCAACTTTTGACGCGTGCCACTGTAAATTTAGAGGGAATTATCTTAGAATTCAAGTAAGCGCATTTACTTTTGTTTTTAATAAGCTTGCATTTACGAAGTTACGACAATCCGTATTCATAAGTTACATCACTTTATAGGCAACACACAAAGAGGGACGCGGCAGCCCACGAAGAGGCAACGGGTCATTTCTGCTCATTCCGGGCGGCGCCACAAATGCTTTAGTGTCGTCTGGAACGGGGCTTTTCTGCTTAGCGCTGGGATATGTAGTATTGTGGGCGTATTGAAGTAGGCGTTCTAAATGCACGTATACAAAGATCAAGAACACATACACAAACGCGTGCGCGCACACACACACACACAAACACGTCTGTGTGTTTGTGTGTGCATGTATGTACGTATGCATGTTTGCATGTGAAGGAGGAGTAACCCAGTTGCAATGAGTGCTCTGAACGCGGAGACGACGGAGGCAGGAACAGGACCCAGGGCAGTTTGGGCGGCGGCCGGGGTAGCGAGGGCAGCAGCCGTCCATCACGATTTTCATTTTTACTTTTTAATTTTCATTTATTTCTCTTGTCTGACTATAAATCGTGCTGCGGCAGTGCTGAGGCTGTTCGTGTCACTGCAGCACTGCAAACACCCGCCTCTCAACGGATTTTTTCGCTTCACAGCTGCCCATTGCAAATAAGAGGAAGAAGCGATCCATGTGACATTCGAGAGCTAAAACGCCACGAAGGAATCAGATCCTGCGCTCAGAGGAGGTCTTCGGAACCCCCGCAAGGACGCCTACTGTCCCTGGCTAATATATTGGTCCCGCTTGATCCTATCGCTGGATATTATAGCTTCCTCTCTGCTTCGCGCGCGCTCGTCCGGAGACGAGGAAATGCTAAACTCAGCCGTATCGCAGAGGGAGATAAGGCTTGTTATTGTAATGTAAGGGAGTTTGGCGCGTAGGAAGTGAATATCAATTAATGTTTAGTGGAAGAGGAGAACTATAATTCTCCTCACTTAAAATAAGCAATTGAAACGTAAGTTAGGGAAGTTGAACTGCTAATGATTTCCGTACGGGTCCTTTGTGCCATCAAGCAGAGCCACGTCAGAGATATGCCGAGATGGTTATCAGTATCTGTCGTATTCAAATGAATGTGCTGTCTAGACTTCATAAGCAAGGGTATGGATTATAATTGCCTTGATAATTAAGGAATCAGACGGGTAGAAAGTCAGATAGGGTAGATACGTGTCTCTATCTCTTGTGTGTCTATCTTTCTGTCTACCTGTCTGCCTATCTGCTTGTCTCTTTCGTTCTGTCTATCTGTCAGTATGCTTGTCACTTCTGTCTGTCTGTCAGTTTTTTATCAACCCGTTTCTCTGTCTGTCTGTCAGTTTTTTATCAACCCGTTTCTCTATCTGCCTGTCTACCTGTATGTATTTATATATATGTCTATTTGTCTGTCTGTCTGTCACACGCACACGCACGCACGCACGCACGCACGCACGCACGCACGCACTCACTCACTCACTCACTCACTCACTCACTCACTCACTCACTCACTCACTCACTCACTCACTCACTCACTCACACACACACACACACACACACACACACACACACACACACACACACACACACACACACACACACATATATATATATATATATATATATATATATATATATATATATATATATATATATCCATATACGTATAGGCTACGTACACATGTAAACACACTTATATGTACATATATGCATGCACAGATTTGTATTTATATACGTGTATGCATACTTGTGTACGTATGTGTAATGTACATGTGTGTATGTAGGTATTTGTGTATATATGTATTTATAGAAGCTTATACACAGAGGAGAAAAGCAAAGAACCTTTTGTCACTGAAAAAATATATGGATATATATTACCTGCCGTTTCTTAATCTGTATTTCGCTCCTTTTGCAAATCCACGTGCGTGTGGCGTGCAGGATGCACGTGCACCTTTCATCACGGCTGAATGGTGGTCGATGTCACCGGCGGCGGTCGTACAATGTGCGGTCGTGACTCGGACAGGGAAGGCCGGCCATCGCCTCCATTCACGCGCCCGCCCTCATCCCGCCCCAAAGACTTAGCGCGATCGCCAATATTTCATGGACCAAGTGCGCAGCGGCCGGGCGTGGGGGCGCGCGGGGTCATGAGCGTGACCGTCTTCCATAACCGCTATCTTTTATTTGCCTCCCCTCCTCCCCATCTCGCCAACATCCCTCACTTCCCCGGCCCCGTCCTCCCCACGCTTTCTCCATGCGTACCCCCCCCCCCTCCCCCCGGCCTTCTCACCTCACCCTTTCCCTTCTCGCCGCCGCTTTTTACCACCACATCCACATGTCTCTTTATCCGGCCTCATCGCCAGGCTCCAATGTTTATATGTTTAGGTCCATGATATATCTTTTCGATCTCTGGCGAAATTTATTTTTCTTCTTTAATGGCCTGATTCCATTTACTTTTTTATTTTTGTCTGGCACAGAAGGGAAAAAGGGGAGACGAAAGAGGGACAGGGAGGGGTTGATTGAAGAGACTAATACTGGGAAAATACTTTAGAATTATATATGTAAGTATTAATGTTATTCTTATAGAAACTCGTCTACGCGTTGAACAGTATATAAAAGGAGGCTAAACAGATAAAGCGAGGAGAGGCGGAGGGCGTAACCGCTTAGCAAAGCCGCTGGACTTTTCAACAAGAAGGGAGCGATAAATAATTCCCCACTATATCTACAGATGCCACGCCCATTGCCACATGACCACGCCCACCTCATGGTGCCAGGTGTTCGCTGTTCTTAAAGTTTTAGTATCTATCCTTTGTGTTCTCTTGTCGCGCGATGCAGCGTAGCCAAGATACGGAGGTTTACGGGCTTCCCAAGACCTTTTCAGTGCCTTCTTTGCCCTTCTTATGACTGGCGATAGGCTTTATGGATGATTTGGGATTTCCCTTTGTTGCTGCAAGAAACAGGAGACATTTGGGGTTATTCCGTGTCTTCCTTTAACATCGCCCGCGTGATTTACGCCCTTCCGGAATCCCCTCCTTTTGTGGCTCCGAAGACAAAGGCGGCCGCGCCCCCGCCGGCCCTGTCACGCGGCTGCAGCAAGACGCTGCGACTCATCAGGACTGGACGGAGGATTTGGCCGCGAAAAAGGGAAGGGAAACGCCTGCAGGCATGCGAGCCAGCGACGCGTCCGTGCGCCCGCACTCAGACGCGCTTGAACGCACACTCGTAATCCCTGTCCCTTTTCTTTCTCATTATCACTCTTATTACAAATTCTTATTCTTATTCTTGTTCTCACTACATTTCTCTCTCTCACTCTTTGTTTCTTTTTTCTTTTCTCTCTCTCTCTCTCCACATCTGATATGCAATGGCACTGAATAAGATATCCCATAGTTCCTGATTTTCTCTTTCTGGAGCTGCATGAAATAAAGAGGACAGCACGCCATGCTGTTTCAGATAGGCTGGAACAGCAGATTAGAGATTTGGTTTGTCATACCAAAACTTCCCTGAATGTTTTAGTGCCGCAGATATATAATTAGCAATACTTCTAGTAAAACTAGAATTCTGAGCCACCCAGTCAGTCAATAAAGAATTTTAGAAAAAAGATGTAGATCATGATAGACGGAGAGTATGAAAAAGCTGTTCATACATGATTGTTGGTGTCAAAATGGACACTGATAACATCTGTTCATTTGGGCCAAATGGCCAAAATAGCTGTATTCCTCATATGTAAAAGCTCAACGTGTATACTGTATTGGTATATTTATATGTATGTATATGTGTGTGTGTGTGTGTGTGTGTGTGTGTGTGTGTGTGTGTGTGTGTGTGTGTGTGTGTGTGTGTGTGTGTGTGTGTGTGTGTGTGTGTGTGTATGTGTGTGTGTGTGTGTAAATGTATATATGTATATTTATATATATATATATATATATATATATATATATATATATATATATATATATATATATGTGTGTGTGTGTATGTGTGTGTGTGTGTGTGTGTGTATAAATGTATGTATGTATATAACTATGTATATATATATATATATATATATATATATATGTATGTATGTATGTATGTATGTATGTATGTATACACACACACACACACACACACACACACACACACACACACACACACACACACACACACACACACACACACACACACACACACACACACATCAGTCCGTCCATCCATCCAACCATCTATTCGTCGGTCTGGCTGCCCATCTATCCATCCATCCATTTATCTATCCGTCGGTTGTTGGCTGTCCATCTATCTATCCAACCATTCATTAGTTCATTCATTCATCCATCAATCTATTCACCCACCTATCCATCCATTTATTTATTTATTCATCCATCCATCTATTCACCCACCTATCCATCCATCCAACCATTCATTAGTTCATTCATTCATCCATCTCTTCACCCACCTATTCATCCATCCATCTATTCACCCACCTATCCATTCATTCATCCCTCCGGGTCTCGGGGAAGACCCCTGGCAAGGAGTTCGACGTTGAGCTCGAGCTCGCCATGCCAAAGGGCTTCCTCCGCCTCGAGGCCCTCGAGCAGGTCCTTGCGGACGCTGTAGTGGGCATGAGTCTGGATCCCGAGCTGGACCAGACTCAAGGCCAAGAGGCCTGATGATCCATCCATCCATCCAACCATTCATTAGTTCATTCACCCACCCATTCATTCACCCATCTCTTCACCCACCTATTCATCCATCCATCCATCTATTCACCCACCTATCCATCCATTCATTCATCCATCCAACCATTCAATAGGTCATTCACCCATCCATTCATCCATCTCTTCACCCACCGATTCATCTATCCATCCATCTATTCACCCACCTATCCATTCATTCATTCATTCACCCATCCATCCATCCTGCAGCATGGGCGTAGAGGATCGACTCGGGCTAAACATGGCAGCGACAAAGTTCCAAAATTAAACGTATAAAATGTGCTGACGTATTCCGAATATAATTGCATATTGACTTTTCCGATTACCCAGAATCGCCATTTAAATGAGTCTGGCGTGAATGGCCTGCTTGAGTTCCTTATGCCAATTCATAGATGGATAAGGGATAGTTGCATGACAACTATACGTGCTTAGAAATTCTTATGCCATGGCCAAGTACGATTTTCTCTCTTCAAATGATCACTTCTGCTGTTGTGAAAATGGTACGGGATTGGGTTACGGGGCCTAGAGGATTTTCAGCATTCAAAATTGTTGCCATGATTAGAAGCCAGATATTTATTGTATATTGTTTCCATGCCATATATATACTTTTATCTGCGCAGTTCTACTCAAGGAAGATCAAGTTTGGCAAACTGTGGCAACGGAGAGATCGTTTGACTCGCAGCTCATCAGGGGCGGTTTAGGCCCGGGTCGCATGCCGTCGCTACGGGATTTGAGGAGCGGCATGTGAAGCTTAGGAGCGTTGCTCGCATGTGGGTTATCGACTTCGTCAGCCGTTTATGTTATACCATTTTTTATAATTTGTTTGTGGAGATGTATGCTTGCGTATTTATTAGCGCCTTTATAACAAATTGTAGCATGAAAAGAGAGTACTGAGGGAGGGGAAAGAGGGAAGAAGTGAGGGGAAGAGGGAAGGGAGCAGGGAATGGTCGTGCTCTGTCCGAGTGGGGAGCTATCATCTGATCAGCTCCCCACAAGGTTCCCTGACCACTGAAGAGCATAAGGGATTGTGGACATAAACAGCATGGCCTTCGATCCACGTCCACAGAAACACACTGCGATGCCGGATAGGGCAAGAACTAGAAAGTGTCGCACGCGATTTCATAAGCAGAGATGCTCAACTTTGCAAGTTTGGCTTTTTAAGGGACAAGTGCCCCGATCTCTCATTGTACTTGGACATTTACCAAAGTTAAGAATGCCCCAAATGATATTTGGTGCTCGCTCATGTCACTCTCGTTATGTACGGGAGTAGTTACATAGTGATAGCATTGCATTCTTTCCTTTTCGCCCAAGAAGCCGTTGAGAAAAGATATGAAGTAAAGCGTGTAAAGCACACGGAAAAAAAACGAAAACAGGCCTGCATCACGTTTTGCAGAAAGTCGAGCGACATAGATTTGTTTTGGATTCATGAGAAATATTTGTTAAAATAGGGCCAAAAGGCACTCCACTACTCCAGTACCTTTATAGCGGTCACACGCATCTCCGGGGAATACGGCCAGGCGGGGAAATGTTAATGCTCTCTTTAAAACTTAGCTACGAAGACCATTAGGTGTATGTATTTGCCCTGCGTTTGTTTTTCTTTTCGAATATACCTTTTTGGTTTGTTCGTTTGGCTGTGTGCTTGGTCAGTTTGCTTAACGTGTGTGTGTGTGTGTGTGTGTGTGTGTGTGTGTGTGTGTGTGTGTGTGTGTGTGTGTGTGTGTGTGAAGTGTGTGTGTGTGTGTGAAGTGTGTGTGTGTGTGTGTGAAGTGTGTGTGTGTGTGAAGTGTGTGTGAAGTGTGTGTGTGTGTGTGTGTGTGTGTGAAGTGTGTGTGTGTGTGTGTGTGTGTGTGTGTGTGTGTGTGTGTGTGTGAAGTGTGTGTGTGTGTGTGTGTGTGTGTGTTTGAACTGTGTGTGTGTGTGTGTAAAGTGTGTGTGTGTGTGTGTGTGCGTGTGTGTGTGTGTGTGTAGAGTGTGTGTGTGTGTGTGTGTGTGTGTGTGTGTGTGTGTGTGTGAAGTGTGTGTGTCAGTGTGAAGTGTGTGTGTGTGTGTGTGTGTGTGTGTGTGTGTGTGTGTGTGTGTGTGTGTGTGTGTGTGTGTGTGTGTGTGTGTGTGTGTGTGTGTGTGTTTCAGAATCGTTCGTTTGCAAAGCATGTTTCGACAGAGCTAGTCCCGAGTTACAAAGAATGAAGCAAAACTCTTTTGCTTCCCGGTTGATGCGCTTTTATTTCGTGCATGATGTGTGGCAGATTCATGATTGACTATTTATAACCTACCAAAAAATCTGCACACATGCATACATGCATAGTCCCTTTCCGCATGAGTTACCTAAATCGTCTTGTTTCTTATATTGAAAATCGAAATACCCGTAATCCGCTGTTTACGATGATTATCTGTTTTACAAAAATAATATTGACAGTAAAGATTTTAAAGCATTTTACAGAACAAAGGTATACACTGTGTGTATTACTTTTTAGACATTGGAAAGATACTCTGAAGTCGCATTAGCTCTCCGTAATAACTTTGATTTCGGGAAAACCGCACTTCGATCATTTTACCTGCTAGTGCCCCCATGCGGACAGCGTCACTGAGGCGCATGCGGCATCACGGCGCGCATTTCCTGACGCCATAAGTCTCAACCGAGAAGCCGAGAAGCCGTCACTCAGCGCCCGGGTGAGCCTCTCCTGTCACTCTAGATGAAAAACGATCCGTCGGGGAAGAAAAACACGCAGCCGAACAAGCGTCGCCGAAAACGCCGAGTATCGCGTACCAGCTTTTTCTCCGTCGGAGATGGTGAGTGAGTGGCAGGAAGCAGCTGACGGCGCCCTTGCGCTCCAAGAAGCCGCGGCAAGAAGATGAGTGATGATGTGGCTGCGATTAGGGGATTCACGATTAGCACGTAACGACGAGAGGTTGTGTTTCTGTTTACGGTCGTGTCTACGAAGTGGGTTAGCGAGGTCGAGGCGGGTGATGGATGCGGGCGCGGCGGTCCCCTCGCGGTCCCTGATTGCTCTCGGGGAGAAACTTCTCTCTCTGCTGAACGTAAAATTAGGGGAAAGGAAAGTAAAACATGCTGACACCATCTTTACTGTATGCCCACGCAGGTCATCATATTGGACATTTGACGCTGAACTGAACCGGTTTACGACTTTGGTGACCTTACCACCCGTCAGCCCAGCCGTCACTCGCGATCAAGGCCCTGGGCACGTCACACACGCTCTGCCAGCTATGACGCCATTTTTTCTCGTTATGATCTACAAACAAGCGTCTCAACCCCGCCACCTGTCGACGTGCGCCATCATGCAGGTTTCTGTCAGCTCTGAATGTGCCGCCTCCCGCCATAGAGAGGGCGCTGCCTACTCATCACCAGTAAATTCATCCCTCAACTGCGTCCGACGGCGTCCCCTCTGTCGCCCGCCCTCGTCCACCACTCAAGCGCGACATTCCTCCGATCCCTTGGCGTTCACATTCCTTTCAGCCTCCCTTGGCTCCTCTCCGCCCTTGCATGGCATCACCCAAACCAATGTGTCTCTAACAACGGTTTAATATTATTGTCATTTCCAATATCCTATAAGTTTCTGTCCATCAATTACCAGCATACAACTTGTTCACATTAATATGCTCGTGATCCTTAAACTCCTTTCAGTATCTGCCTTTCTCCAAAAATCTCCTCATCTTTGATCTCTGATACACCATCCTGACGCCCCTCCGAATCCACATTACTGCACGAAAGGACGTCATAGGCAGGTTGCTGCGCCCACGGTGCCACCGAGTCCGAAAAGCGACCGTGTCTCCCCACAGGCGACAGCTAAGCGACCGAGATACCTGGTAATTCATCCATCAGGCTCCTCCACGTCACAGGGGAAGACACGGACACGGGTGGTGCTGTGTCCGGTGTCGCACGGGCGCCGGCCGGCACAATGACCTCGGCCTGTCTTTCTCAAGAGTCTGAGGGGCGCGCTCTGAGGTGTTTTTAGCGTTCTTAGAGAGGTATCCTCTTTCTCAGTCACGCCATAAGTGCTCTCTAATATACCAGGAGAGTGTTTACGAAAACTACAAACCTTGTTTTGAAGAATTTATTTCCCTTGACGATAATGTTACACACAGATTGTTTATGCCATTGATCCTCCCCCGTTGATGATGTAAATTAGACATTAATTTACCTTTATGATCATAAAACATAGCATCGTGTCAGAAAAGTGTTGCCTGACGCCAGTCGAACGTCCGATATGTAAATGAGGATTGTCAGCATCAGCAAGAAATCGAAAGTCCTGCACGGAGGGTCATCCGGTATTCCGAAAGCCGCCTTTAGTGTCCCTTAAATGACCGATTAAGTCAGTTACCAAGAGCACATCAGAGGTGCCCTTGTATCCGTCTAATGGGTCGGCAGAGGAGTTTAAGTCCTTCTCACTAACGTTGAGGTTAAGGCATCCATCACATCGCTAGTTAGAATCCACGTAGCTTCACTCTTTCGAACATCAAAGTCTAAGTTCAGGGAATATTCTGTGCTTATTCTCGGAAATCATTTCAGCATTTCTTTAGGTATCTATTTTACTGCATGAACAACGATACACCTTGGATTTCGCCTCTTGTCCTTAAAGTCTCAAGGCTCTTATCTCCTCAAGTGTTAGACCTCGGCCTGTCAAGCATCATGCCAAGGATCCAGCCCCTTCAAGCGTCAGTTATCAAGCCCGAGTGAAGGCAGCGTAGGATTAGTTGTTGGCCCCACGGAATTCTAGCGTTATTCCTCTT
>NC_091552.1:24448145-24450645 GCF_042767895.1 Penaeus vannamei
ATGATGATGATGATGGTGGTGGTGGTGGTGGTGATAATGATGATGATGATGGTTATGGTGATTATGAACATAAATTAAAAAATAATAATCTATCTTATAATCCTGAATATTATTATTATCATTATTACTATCATCAATATCATTACTAATATTATTGTCATTATCATCATAATTATTATTATTATCAATATCACCATTAATATTACTGTCATTATCATCATCATTATTATTATCATTATCATTACTAATATGCCTAAAAACATAATTTATGACTAAATACATATATCTAAGGTCCGCTGTCTCACATCCCGACATCTGGATTCGAGCAAACGCATACGCACAGAATTCATAAACAGACAAACAGAAGTCCGGCGGTTAGTAACCAACGCTAACAAACAGCGGTCCAGCGTGGCCCTGGGCGGGCTCTTCCGCCTTCGAAACTTTGTACCTCTTCTCTTCTCTTTAAAATATTCCATTTTCTTTTTCAGTCTTCATGTCAAAGTGTTTCCCTTCGTACCCACCTCCCTATTCTTCTCCACTGATAATCCCTGTCAAAGTAAGTCGTTCATGATCTCCAACGTCGTCCACTTTTCTTTTCATTTTTCTTCTTGTGCACAACAAATGGTTAGTACAAATGGTCTCTTTCCTTGCCTGCCTGACCAACACACCAATCCTTGTTCGCTGCGGCTGGTCTAGGCTGATCGGCCTTTCCTTTCCCCACCGCCGTGGGGAAAGCTTACTTACCGCTACTTCACATCTTGTTAGAGTGACCAAGGTAACCCATTTACATTTGGTTTCCCTTGGAAAATATCAAGTGAAAACACGCTAACGCTCGATCATTGCGAACGCGCGCGTTTGCTTGTGTATCTTACCTTTAAAAAAGCTGTTTATTAATTGAGACGAGCACAAAACGTCCCACGTGACTAATGTACATAACAAAAGCTATATTATGCCAACAAGGAGAGTAGGGCGTGGGTGTGGGCGTGTGGCGTATGTCACTTTTTGTGGGCGCGCATTAGACGGCGCCGGCAACTCACGACTTGGTGACTGCAAAGTTACTACGCTGTGACTTCATGTGGTGACGGAGGAATGGGTATGTATACTTCTGTATGTGTGTGTGTGTGTGTGTGTGTGTGTGTGTGTGTGTGTGTGTGTGTGTGTGTGTGTGTGTGTGTGTGTGTGTGTGTGTGTGTGTGTGTGTGTGTGTGTGTGTGTGTGTGAGTGATAGAGAGAGAGAGAACGGGGGTAGGGGTTGAGGGAGGATTAAAATAGAAGATGGCGGAGAAAGTGAAAGCATACGAATGGTATATGCGAGCGAGAAAATTATTCAACATAAACACCACCTTTCCTTTTCCTGTATAATTCCATACAGTGCTTTTCTGCCGATAGTCAATCCGACGAAGGAATACAATAGATACAGGACGAACGCTCACAGCCCTCCCCACATCTCACGCCCGCTGGACCTCACGAATGGAGTTCCTCTAAATGAATCACGAAAACCTTGTTGGAGTCACCCGACATGCTGTAAAGCCCGGTCCTCCGTGCAAGACAGGCCCATCAGATGACTGCATGTTTGTGAGGCAACCGCGTGGCGTTAAACCAAGGATGCTCCAGACGTGTTGAGGTTCCAAAGTGTACTTACTTGTTTTTTTTTTCCTTCCAAGTCCATCTCGAGATTTACTATCACTGGCTATGATATTCTTAGCATCATAACTGAGTATTTAGCACCCTCACTTTTTTATCCTCATATGAACGAGATATTGTGAAACCTTGTTATGCTGTGAACTGTGAATAACCGCATCAACATGTCGAGGTTTTCCTAATATAGGCATGAACTAAACGGGTAAAATACTGTGGAAATGCAAGTGTTCATATTTCATGTGTACCTTAGGAACAGGCAATCCTTGCACGCCGCGTCTTGTTGAAGGCAAATCCTTTTTAAAAGATACAACATGTGAATCTCTCCTAAATTAAACCATCATAAACAGCATGGTTTTAGGAATATCAAATAGAATTATAAAGATGGAGAAAACGAAAGGATAGCAAAGGAGAGTGGTGGTGGAGGAGGGGAAGAGTTTAAAAGGGTTTACTGAATAAATACTACCCAAGTTCAATAATACATAATGCTTATGATTAAATAATATGCACAGCAGTATCAGCATTATTAATGGTGTAGTCGGTAACAGTATCACTACTACCATTACCTGCATTTACAGCAGCTTATCATTATAATTAACATATTATAATCAAAATGTTTATCTCTACGGATGGCGGGAGAGCATGAGGAAGCGGGACTGCAAGGAAGCGCGAGGAGAGAAACGCGCCGGAGGAGACAGGGAAAAAGAGAGAAAGGTCTCTTCCATCACGGCGCCCCACCCTGTCTCCGCCCACCAAGTCGACCTTGTGACACGGGGTGACACAGCCCCCACTAATTGTGCCGCGCCCTTCGACACCCGACACCCAATGTCCCAGAAAGGGGACTCGGCGGGGCAGCTGGCGG
>NC_091552.1:24455645-24460645 GCF_042767895.1 Penaeus vannamei
CCTCTCTCCTCTCTTTCCTCACTTCTCTCTCTCCTCTCTTTCCTCCCTCCTCTCTCCTATCTTTCCTCACTACTCTCTCCTCTCTTTCCTCACTCCTCGTCCCTCTCTCGTCTCTTTCCTCACTCCTCGGAACGCCTTAGAGCAGTTATAATTGGACCACAAACACGAAGTTGAAAAAACAAATTTATAATAAAGGACACATATCCATATGCATAGGTATGTGTCCTTTATTTCTTAGATAAAGGTACAAAAATAAAGGTACCTTTATCTTTATCTTTACCTGTATAGCAGTATGGATCCGGCTAAACTTTTATGTATTCTTGTCGGTATCAAAAAGACTGCCGTAGTGTGGCTTCAGCGTGATATTTTCCAAGCAATTAAGGCAGCATTATCTTGGCTCACACGTCTGGAAATCAGACCTTGGAAACCGCCGATATTCGTATTCTGACGACGCGACGGGGCCGCCAGGTCAACATTTCTTTAGAAACTGCGAATTCACTCAGAATTTTTGGACGGCGAAACCAGGCGGTTGCACCAACCTCGGGCGCTCCTCGCGAGCAGCTTTACCTCTGGTGCCAACGTTATTTGTTTCACGCAAAATATTTCTTTGCGGGAAGAGCAAAGAAAGAATATTCGTAATTTTATCTTTTAATATTTCTTTTTATCATTAAATTCCATCGAAATCTTACATTCCCTATTTTTTATGACATATATCTGACTTCAGGTACATTCACTTCATTCTCGTAGTCTACCGGCGATTAAGGGAGCGGAAGCAATAAAGGTACAAAATATTATGAAACGTGAAATCTCGTAAACCCTTGGCTTCTCGCGTGGCCTCGAATGGTTGTTCTCATTCCAGGCTGTATCTCAACAGTAAGTTCCTGTCTACAACATTCAACATACTAATGTCCGTCAGATGTCATGAATATGATGTGTGTAAAGGGAACAAGTTCGTAAATAACTGCTACACCTGCGTCAATGACAAAAGTCTGATTCGTTCAATTAAGCGTCTTTTAATCAATCGGTTCCACGAATATATTTCCTTACTTTCTCCCTTCCTATCCACTCATTTCTACCCCTTTCTCTTTTCTTTTCTTTTTTCTTCTCTTCTCTCCTCATTCTACCTCTCCTTTCTCTTCCCTTCTCTTCGCTCCTCAGTTTCTCTTTTCCTCTCCACTCTTTCTTATCCATCCTTTCCTTTCTCTTCTCTTCTCCTTTTTTCTCTTTTCTTCTCTTCTCTTCCCTCCCCTTCGTTTGCGTTCCGTTCCGTTTCCTCCTTTCCCCTCCCCTCCTTTCCTTCTTTTCTCTTCTCTTCTCTTTTTTTCTTCTCTTCTATTCTTTTCTTTTCTTCTCTTCTCTTCTCTTCCCTCCCCTTCCCTTCCTTTTGACTCCGTTCCCTCTTTTCCCTTCCCTTCCTTCTTTTCTCTTCTCTTCTCTACTCTCAACTCCTCTCCTTTCCTTTCCTCTCTTCTTTTGTTTTCTTTTTTTTCTCCTCTCTTCTTCTCTTCTCTTCTCTCCCCTTCTCTCCTATCCTCTCTTACTCTCTTCTCTCTTACTCTCTCCTATCCTCTCTTCTTCTCTTCTCTTCTCTTCTCTTCTCTCCCCTTCTCTCCTATCCTCTCTTACTCTCTTCTCTCTTCCTCTCCTCTCCTCTCCTCTCTTCTTCTCTTCTTCTCTTCTCTTCTCTTCTCTTCTCTCCTCCTCTCCTCTCTTCTCTCCTCTTCTCTCCTCTCCTCTCTTCTCCTCTCTCCCCTCGTCTCTTCTCCTCTCTCCCCTCGTCTCTTCTCCTCTCTCCCCTCGTCTCTTCTCCTCTCTCCCCTCGTCTCTTCTCCTCTCTCCCCTCGTCTCTTCTCTCTCCCCTCGTCTCTTCTCCTCTCTCCCCTCGTCTCTTCTCCTCTCTCCCCTCGTCTCTTCTCCTCTCTCCCCTCGTCTCTTCTCCTCTCTCCCCTCGTCTCTTCTCCTCTCTCCCCTCGTCTCTTCTCCTCTCTCCCCTCGTCTCTTCTCTCTCCCCTCGTCTCTTCTCCTCTCTCCCCTCGTCTCTTCTCCTCTCTCCCCTCGTCTCTTCTCCCCTCTCCCCTCGTCTCTTCTCCTCTCTCCCCTCGTCTCTTCTCCTCTCTCCCCTCGTCTCTTCTCCTCTCTCCTCTCGTCTCTTCTCCTCTCTCCTCTCGTCTCTTCTCCTCTCTCCTCTCGTCTCTTCTCCTCTCGTCTCTTCTCCTCTCTCCTCTCGTCTCTTCTCCTCTCTCCTCTCGTCTCTTCTCCTCTCTCCTCTCGTCTCTTCTCTCTCCTCTCGTCTCTTCTCCTCTCTCCTCTCGTCTCTTCTCTTCTTTTCTCTTCTATCCTCTCTTCTTCTCTTCTATCCTCTCTTCTTCTCTTCTATCCTCTCTTCTTCTCTTCTATCCTCTCTTCTTCTCTTCTATCCTCTCTTCCTATGAAGAGCCATCGTGACCACTATATTGTTGTACCAACTGACTCTCATATTAGTTGTAGTGGAAGAAGAAAATTCAAAATAAATATTCTTTCTATTCTGAAAATATATGTGACAAAAGCTGTTGCAGTCTGCCGTGATAATATTACCCCATTCGGATTTTTTAATCTGTTAACCAATTTTATCTATTGGATACCAATAGTCTAGCCGAATGGCCTCAGTTGGCAATAATTACCTGCTTAATTCACTCCACTGCAATCCAGGAAAAAGTAATCAAATAATTACGCATACGATAATTGCACATTAATTTGTTCAGGAAGACCAACAGAGCGAGATCCATGCAGTTTGCATATAACAATAAAGATAAAAATAAGCGACTGCCGCCGCACCGGAGCAAGGAGCCGTGGACCCTGGCAGCGCCAAGATAATGATAACGTGGCATTACCAGCTTTCGTATCGACCTGGCACCTTTGTTCTGACTATGACCAGCCTTTACTAATAAAGCCATCTTATCATGCACATATCAAGTGGCGAGTGCATGACAAAACACACTTATAACCTACTAATGTGTTAAACGCATAACACCTGGAGGTGCTAAGATCAGCTACAACAGTAGATTTAACATGTAATATCTTTAATCCTAGACGCCCCATATCATTTGACAAATATGCAATCTGCGCGAATAACAGATTACACATATCTTATACAGGCAATCCAGGTTGTGTTCTTTCTTCGTTGTGGCGATTTATAATCACATTTGGTCCAACGAGCTGTGCCTTCAACTATTTCTACTTATTCCTGCAGAAGTTTAATTATCACATCACTTAATCTTGTACATGGTCTGACCCTTGCACTTTCTTCTTGCCCCTTTCTTTGCGGACTCGAACATTTGCACTTTATGTGCAGAGGCCACACTGCAGGCGGTTAGTGGCGGCCACATTCTGCCGGCAACTGATAGCGTTAATGGCTTGGGTAATGTGCTACCAATCGTACTCCTGCCATACTATCACTTCGCAAACATTATCAACCATTAAAATTCCATTAAATCTTGCTGTCGCTCTCGTTTGGATCGATGGCATTGCTATCCGGAATGGAATTAATATAACACCACGGAAATAACACACTGTGTCACATTTGCACCATAATTAGCTGTGTGAATCCGAGTATATCGACTTTTGAGCGTCTGTTCCTAATTCCTCCTGTGTAATACTGCTTTACCTATTGTTACCTTAAGTCCTTGCACACATCCGACACCTTTTCCTTATAACCAGTCTACATAGAGCTAGTCTGTACGTTACACTGTGCACTAAAAACACGACACAGAACCTAACAAACTGTTTCCTCCCGTTGTGTTTTGATCTCGACATCTCTCCTCCAGCCAAAGGCCCGAGGTTCGCCTCACGCAGTCAAGGCCACAAGACAGAGCGGCGTCCAACACAGTCCTGACGACGGCATCACGTGTTCTACCTCCGGTAAGTCTGCCTCGTCGATAACATCGGATGCCAATTACATGACCATTATAAACCCATCTCAAACCATCAAAGCATCTGGGGAAATCCAGGCGATCAACGGGATCTGAGCGTCGGAGCAGAAAGACTGTTTTTGTGTTTGTTAATGACTGCAACAACATCAACGAAAGGCCCTCGAGCAGGTGCCGGCTCGTTTGTTTGTCTGTGTGAATCCCAAGGTTTCGTGTGATCGGTTTCTGATTATTTGTACAGAATTACGACGTTTAAAATCAACACGTAGCGGTGTTGTGTGATGCTGAAAGCGACATTATTAATCAAGTTTGCGAATGCAGATATAAAGACACTTGGCAAGAGAGATAAAGACTGCGGTTTCGAAACGTCGCTGATCAGTATGCTAGCGGTGTTCTTGCCCGCGGATTCAATCAGTATATCTGAAGTTGGGCATTGTAGGGCCTTGTATATCATTTACTACGTGTCAATCAGAAATCGAATCAGCATTCGCCCTGGCAACGAAGCCTCGACCTCCGGGCTCTCGGACCGCCCACATTATTGGTGTCTGGCGGCGGATCTGGAGCTGCCGCCGCTGGACTTGGATTGGCTTGTGGTCGGAATTCATTTCGGGCTCTGTTCAGTAAAATTCCAAATTTCCATGTCATTTTCGGAAACTCAATTTCGCACTGCCTTGATTATTCCCGCATTCGTTCCATGGCGCTTACTCGCGCGAAATGGGCGAAAGCTTTTCCGCTTTCGGGAACGTAAAGCTCTGCTTCGACTTGATGCTGTAGTCACATTGTTATGAAGAAGTGCAGACATCACCTCATTTCCTTTTCTCCTTTCCGCCGCGACACCCAGTGCTTGAACTTTCCTATAACATATAATATATCTCTCGCAAGGTCGCCCTTCCTCCATTCCTCGCTTGCATGCAGATTATACTCACCCTTGCCCTGATGGTGATGATGAAAAAACGTTAAAAATTATGAAGATGATGATGATGATGATAATGATAACGATATTGACAATGATAACAATAAGAACAATATGATAATAATAAAAAATAACAATAATGATAATAATAAAAACATAACAATAATGATAATAATAAAAAC
>NC_091552.1:24467087-24474587 GCF_042767895.1 Penaeus vannamei
AGAGACAGATAGAAGAGAGAGAAAAACAGATAGAAGAAAAGAAAGACAGATAGAAGAGAGAGAGAAGATAGAGAGAGAGAAAGAGAGAAGATAGAGAGAGAGAGAGAACAGATAGAGAGAGAGAAAAGAAAAAGAGAGAGAGAGAGAGAGAGACAGATAGAGAAGAAGAGAGAAAGATAGAAGAGAGAGAGATAGAGAGAGAGAGAGAGAGAGAAGAAGAGAGAAGATAGAGAGAGAGAGAGAAAAGAGAGAAAAGAGAAAGAGAGAAGAGAGAGAGAGAAGAAGAGAGAGAGAGAAGAGAGAAAAAGAGATAGAAGAAGAGAGAGAGAAAAAGAGAAGAGAGAGATAGAGAGAAGAAGATAAAGAGAGAGAAGAGATAAAGAGAGAGAATAAAGAGAAAGAGAGAGATAAAGAGAGAGAGAGATAAAGAGAGAGAAAAGAAGAGAGAGATAAAGAGAGAAAAGAAAGAGAGAGAAAAGAGAGAAAAAAGAGAGAGAGAAAAAGAGAGAGAGAGAGAGAGAGAGAGAGAGAGAGGAGAGAAGAGAGAGAGAGAGGAGAGAGAGAGAGAGAGGGAGAGAGAGAAGAGAGAGAGAGAGAGAGAGAGAGAGAGAGAGAGAAAAGAGAGAGAGAGAAGAAGGGAAAGAAGAAGATAAAGATAGAAATAAGAGTAGAAAAGAGAAAAAGAGATAGAGAGATAGAAGATAGATAGATAGATAGATAGATAATAGAAAAATAGATAGATAATAGATAGATAGATAGATAGATAGATATATTATATATATATATATATATATATATATATATATATAGAGAGAGAGAGAGAGAGAGATGAAGAAGAGAAAAATAGAATGAATGAATGGATAGAAGATAGATAAAAGAGAGAGGGGGAGAGAGAGGGGAGAGAGGGGGGAGGAGAGAGAAGAGAGAAGAGATGAACCCATATCTGAACCAAAACGGGCCCATTATCAAAATTCCCTAAAAGAATTTAAGAAATCGGTGAATGGTTGTACAAAGTAAGGATTGAACGAGTCATGAAGGCGGCAACATTTATTCATATGATTATATTGCACAGTCCATAGGCGTACACAGAATGAGTATGTACTATTTAGAATGTAAGGAAATGCTGATGTTACATTCCTTTTTCTTTCTTGGATTTTACTCCAACTTTTTACATGAAATCCTGAAGCTCCCCCCACCCCCGCCCATCCCTTTCGGCCACCGTCATCCACTTCATCAGGGCTAGACGATTGAACTCGTCCAATTCCCTAAAAGCATTGTTGTGTTCCCTTTACTCACGATCCTTCTGACCGGAGTGCACACCGATTGTCTTCTTAGGTCTAAATGGTTAATGGCGACGGTAGTTGGTTGCCGCTACAGAGTCGAGGCCGTTTATTAAGGCCTTGGGAATGTGGTCGTAGTAATGGACATAGAAATAACCGTTTTGAACGATGTGCAGCAAAATTCTACGACTATGCAATTTTCCTCTTTCTTAAAGAATAATTGTCATCGTTTCGGCTTCACCAATGTTCCGATTTTCAGACTATTATATTTCCAGTGTAAATATTTATGGTACAAAGGAAAAAGGCATAAGGAAAAAAAAACAGTAAAACAGTGAGGAAAGGGATGGAGGGGAGAGAAAAAAATCTGATGAGATGAAAGCCTTTTCTTGTCTTGGCTTAACCCTTCACTATCTTGGCCCGGTTCTTCAGGGGCTTTGAATATGTTTTCTGACGTTTGCAAAGTGGCGTGACAATTTTATCTTCCAAAGACGTAGTCATGCCCGAGAACTAGCTTTGCTGTGCATGATGAGCCTGTATGGCTCTCGCATTCGCTACTGATGTACTTTTAGTATGTGCGGCGAAGTCTTATTATCTATTAGTCATTCTGAGACAAGGTTTTAGGGCTCGATATTTCTTATGGGAGCCTCCAGCCCACATTATTTACACCTGGAGGATACCTCCCTCCCCACTGATGCAACCTCGGGGGCATTGAGAGTGAAATGTGACCTACCTTCTCTAATCCCTTGAATCCTTTGTACCTAATCGGAAACAGATGCTTTCATTCCAGACTGTAATGCTCGCCTCAAATAGATTTCCAGCTTCAAGGATTTGATTTATTTGAAGGGACATAAACAATACGTATTTCAGCGAATTGTTCTGGACAAATTTTCTTTCTTTATTTTTATATATATTTGCCAAGTGACACAACTATCGATGAAGCATCTCTTTAAGACGAAAGTGTTATATAAGGCTGGAAAAGGACAGCAAGACAGCTGGAGTATGTTTATCAAACTCCTCGATCATTATCTGTTGACCAGTATAGAAAATTACATGTTTATTGAGAGATTTGTGTCCTCAAGTTTCTTTGCATTTAATTTACATTTTGTTGGTGCATCTAAGCAGTTTATCCTAATATGAGTGTACCTTTGCTAACATGGTAGTTTTCTTATATCTTGTGCCATAAATCCGTCCCAAGTTAAGGATATTCATGATTGTCCTTATTCGGCCTTGCAGGAGTGATACTGTGGGCCGTACAAGGGCGCTCGGTCTATGTAATCAATATGTAACTGTGTCCATGGCAAATCGCACAGGAGATTTCAGAAACAAGCATTTGCTAGTCTCGAGCCAAGCAAAGAAGTGCATTAGTAGGTTCTAATTTTAATTCTCATCTTGCATTTAAATATTTTCCTGTCGGCCGATCAGTGACCAGACCAGACCCAGGTACTGTACCTACGTGCGCAGGACCTGTAGGCAGAGGGTGGCTTGAGAGACATTCTTCTGTGCCTGGACACACCGACAAAGAGTTGCACAAATACGTTTTTATAGTGTGAACTCCACCTGAGCGATGCATCGAAGATATGCCGCTATTGAGTGGGGCGGGGCGGTCTCCCGCCAGACCAAGGGGCAGAGGGCGGGCGTGGGGGGCATCGCGTGGGAGGAAAAAACGCATATTTTGTGCATTTACTTATGTGTATGCTTATAAATATACTAACTTTATTACACACACACACACATATACATGTGTGTGTGAGAGAGAGTGCGCGCGTCAGAGTATTTGTTTGTATGTTTGTGTTTGTTTGTGAATGTGTGTATGTGTGTGTGCGTGTGCGCGTGTGCGTGTGTGCGTGTGTGTGTGTGTGTGTGTGCGTGTGCGTGTGCGTGTGCGTGTGCGTGTGCGTGTGCGTGTGCGTGTGTGTGTGTGTGTGTGTGTGTGTGTGTGTGTGTGTGTGTGTGTGTGTGTGATATAAACACTTTGCTGTGGATGTAAACTTTTCATTTTCAGATGATTTGTTTCTTTTCTGATATAATTGGTAAATAATGCGACGTAATACAGTTATACCCACGAGACATTTTTATAAGATACACACTAGAACAGTCTATGACATTCAGTATCTATTTTCTTGACGAATCTATCTTTCTTATATAGATTTCTAAGTTCATTATTCTTGCCTGCCTCACATCCTGACAGTGCCTCAGTTTTGCATATCTTTCCGCCATTGAGCTCAGAGCTTCCATATTTATCGGACGGTTTGTATCACTGCATGGCGAGTGATGTATGCCTAGGAATTCCCTTCTCTGAAAATCTCGGCCGCTCATGAATGTGCACCGACCCAGAAGGCCGTGAAGCCGGGTCGAATGATCAGAGTAACGTTATTGCCTGGAGAAGCACCCGTATTTAGAACTGGCTTTTGAAGAGATAGAGGTTCCTGCGTTCAGACAATGCATTGTCAGCAGGCGAGTAAGCGGAAAGAGGTCCAATCAGTTGTTTGAGGTGGCACATATGACGGCAGCTAAAGGCCAGAGAAAACATTGGAACCCATGAGAAAAGGAATACCTGGCTGGCCAAAATATATAGAACACCTCGGTATTTGGACCAGAATAATGCATACAGGTTTTCGATCCTTTTTCCGAGAGAACTGACTATTCTTTGAGCCCATTGATTCATGGTTAACATTCAATCTCATACAGAGGGATGAGTTTAGAAATTATACGATCAACATCGGATGGCGAATAAATGAACGAAATATGGAGTCATACTCGCAAGGTATGAGTCTTATTTACTTATTTCTATCTTGTTTTTCATCTCCCAGCGGGATTTATGATGCCATGGCTTGCATCGACAGTAGGGGACATGAAATTAGAAATTCGATGATGTTTCTCTCGTAATGAACGGTGGCCATGAGCATTCATTTTTCGGCTTGACCGTTCTTGAGTTGGCTTAGTCATTGCCCTGAGTAAGTTGGGATAAAAATATAGATAATATTACCAAGAATAAGGTTACAGTATTTGTGAATTATTTTAGCAGTGCATCGCGAAGTTGGTAGTGAAGATTATCTTTAAAAAAAGACCAGCATAAAAACTAACAGTTTTTGTTTTCCCAAAATAACATTTCTGTGATTTCCAATTGACTCGCTGCACACTCAAGCCACCAGGTGGAAGCTACAAAGAGTTAAGCGGCGGCCTCTGGCTGTTCGTGCCGTCCCTGTGGCGTTAATTCGTTTGCAGATGTTCGCTAAAGCATATTCCGCAATTCCCTCTTCCCTTCAGTGCTTATATAAGTTTGCAACAAATTTCTCTAGTACTACAAGGGATCTCTTCTACCCATATCCCATATCAGAATTCCATCCGAATATTAAACTTCCTTAAATGACTAAGGGGCTTGTGTTCGGTCATATACTTTACATTATTTAAGAAAATTCCTCCTCGACTGGTACCGTGTCGTATTTTTAACTTCGAAGGAAGCCGGAAGCGGCGGTATTATCGGTGCCAACTTTGCGTAGTGTTTCTACAGGTGGAAGTGACCGATGAAGCGAACCGAACCGTTGTTCTCCCACCATGAAAATCTCTCTCTCTCTCTCTCTCTCTCTCTCTCTCTCTCTCTCTCTCTCTCTCTCTCTCTCTCTCTCTCTCTCTCTCTCTCTCTCTCTCTCTCTCTCTCTCTCTTCCTCTCTCAATTTCCTTTCTTCCTTCCCTCCCTCCCTTATACTCCCTCTCTGTCTCCCCCCCCCCTCTTTCTTCTTAAGCACATTCTTCTCAGTGGACAATAGAAAGATATGTAATCATCTTCCATTAAGGAGAGAGTTTCCAGTGGAAGACGCTGTTGGGAGTATCTTGATGAGGGCTGCCTGGCAGTCAAGTAGCCTGGGCTCTTGTCAGATGCATCAGCGCAGGCTACATGCCCTTGTCTTCTGGTCAGGGCGCGGCTTCTACGCACTACAGCCTGCCTTATCGACTCCTGCAGGGGACGGCGCATGAGATGGAAAGAACGGAACCATCACCCGTTAACCGCGTTGAGTGGTTGGCCAGAAAATATTCAACTACATATAAGCTGTTAGACTAGTGACCGTCGTATAGTTAAAACTAAAGAAATGAAAAAAGAATATTTTATATGTGTATATATTTATATATGTATATGCACGCGCGCGCACACACACACACATACAGACACACACACACACACACACACACACACACACACACACACACACACACACACACACACACACACACACACACACACACACACACACACACACACACACACATACTGTACACACACATGTACACACACACACACGCACGCACATGTACACACACATATGTACACGCACACACACACACACTTACATGTGTATATATAATGTGTATGTGTGTGTGTGTTTGTAGATGTGTATATATTCTTCATTTTCTTCTACTTCCTTTCTTAGTTTTAGCTTATATCGATACATATTGCAATAGGTGTTACCACCTAGCTAAATTTGCATATGAAATCCACCATATAGTTTTTCCATGCTTGTATTTTTTCTCGTTTGCCAGATCGCTCCTTGGAGGAGCACCTCATTGTAACATCATTACTCTTTTAATAAAGATTGTTAACCTTAAAACCGAAGCTCACTATCTACCATAATCTTGTAGGGTCCATCTCAAGGGCTTCTATAAATGGTGGCAGGGGTGGATTCGTTGCCTGCCTAGCTGCTGAATTCTGACAGAGCAAGTCACACCACTCTCAGCACTTGCTGATGACCTCTCAACACTGTTGAGGAGTCATCTTTTGCTACTAATGTTGTGCAGACATCTGAAGGAACCCTAGTTGGACCGCAGATCACTCGGACCAGCCTAAACACCTCTACACCGAGCCGAGTTCCTTGTCATGCAGATGCGTCTACGCATTCACGTTCATGCAATAAACAACACCATTCCTCTGATCTTTCTCGCGACAAACTTACTTGCCACGCAGCGCGCCCTCAGATCCCTTCGTTTGCCCTGCCTCTCTCCAGCCCCTCCTTCCCTCACACCCAAAACCCAGTTGTGCTTTGAAATTATTTTCTTGAATTTTACGATGAGTTGTTATAGATATTCATCATCAGTAAATGGGTGGCCGCCTGAAAATAATTTGCCTTTCACGCTGCCGCTCATGCGTATCCTTTTCCGCGTCGGCGGGAATCTTACTTGTCACATACGTATCTTCACACACGCATAAACATTGCATATATGCATGGACATCGCTTTACCTAAAACATTGCATATATGCATGGACATCGCTTTACCTAAAACATTGCATATATGCATGGACATCGCTTTACCTAAAACATTGCATATATGCATGGACATTGCTTTACCTAAAACATTGCTTATATGCATGGACATCGCTTTACCTAAAACATTGCATATATGCATGGACATCGCTTTACCTAAAACATTGCATATATGCATGGACATCGCTTTACCTAAAACATTGCATATATGCATGGACATCGCTTTACCTAAAACATTGCATATATGCATGGACATCGCTTTACCTAAAACATTGCATATATGCATGGGCATCGCTTTACCTATATAGTCATCTATTCTCTCTACACTAGACATTCTAATGCATTATGTATCCCCTTCTGCTAGAGCAATGTATTGTTATAACCCCGATTGTCACATGCTGGATAAGTACCTTATAGCCGTCCTTAAACCACTGTGCAATATGACAGGCAGACTCCCTGCAGGGAGCCAAGGAGCACCAGATCGCTCTTTGGAGGAGCACCTCACTCTAACATCATTACTCCTTTAATAAAGGAATTAAGACGTCTTGGTTTTCAACCTTAAATCTTACCATACTCTTGCAGGGTCCATCTCACGGGCCTCTATAAATATACCTACGATGCAGAGAGCGCTTTTTAGGGCATGTATTTGAACAGTAGATATTCCTCCCCCACACACATATGCGACACAATTGTACTGCAAAGAAAGCCAAAACAGGCTAATTATCCATGTGAGCAGACATTGAATGGCGGCTAAGTAAAAAAAGCGAGAACAATTTAGGTCTCCGACAGACGTTTGGTAACATTTTTAGAATATCCAAACGTTTGTGTAACGAAATGTTAACATAAGGAAGAACTACGTCTCTGATAATGATGTCTTTGAGAGAGAGAGCGAGAGCGAGCATATCTGCCTGTCTTTAGTTTGCTAAATTTCAAAATCGTCTTGCAGTGGAGGAATCATGTCCAAC
>NC_091552.1:24509000-24524000 GCF_042767895.1 Penaeus vannamei
CAACCAGTGTGTTGCATGACATGTTCATGAATGAAAAGTGAGTCCTTACTATTCCTTCAGGCAAGTACGAATAAGATGCTGAACGTAATGTTTTTTTTTTCTGCGGACACAAGAAGAGAGCTTAGACTTGGGAGGAGCACCGATTTGAATGACCCAGAGAAAACGTCCGCTTGCTGCCTTGTGCTTGCTGGCCTTTGCGTGCGATGGCTGACGCTCTTTTTGTCGGACATTTTCCGTGACCCTGAGTCTGATTCATGTGACATTTATTAATTATATGGAACTCGGAGCAAGTGCAAGAAACATGCGTCGTCGGTCTCTTAACAACGCGCCGTCTGAGTGAAAACTGCGTCCGGATGCTCTGGCATTTTGGAACGGTCTCGGTTACCTGTAAATGACAGGCAATGCCGATTTCATAGATGATTGATTGATTATTTGAGGGATATCCTCCTACTAAACCATATATATATTTTTTACAAATAGCATTCCTAAATTCATATCAATTAACAAAAGTACAAACTACATGTGGGAGTTGAGCCCTAATTTATATTGACCACTTAATTGGCGGTCACTAATAAGGGCCTGATTATCGAATCACGAAATTAATCACCGTATGCAAGTTCCCCTATTAGCTTCTGATAGGGAGCTGTGCTTCATTTAGCTGCTTGTCATGTCGTGTCCGTGTTGTAAATAGAGTCTTTGTTATTGGCTTCGCTGTTGTCATCTTCGAAATCCCCCTTTGTTACTGAAGTTTGCTCCGAAGTTTCTTTCTTGATTCATCGGCCCAATTTGCAGTCTCGACGCACAAAAGGTGCATCTGTTGTGAGGGTTAGTCTCGTCACTCCCTGGCGCGCCGTCGTCTGACCTTGATCCCTCGTGTGCATTGTCTGGAGCAGCAAACAACTGTCATTAGTTGAATTGAAAGAAAATTCAGAATCTTTCAGGGCAAGCTTTTCTAAAATGACGTACCTTAGTCTGTGTGTATATGTGTGGCTCCGGTTGCTCACAAATATGTAAACTGAACAGGCTAGAAATTAAGATATTTTTTTGTATTAACAGGGAAGTTCCACGCTTCGAGCCCGTGTTTAGGAGAAGAACAAAATATATGATTTTTTTTTACGCTGTACGGAGCACACATAGTACTACTTGTCATATCGGAACTGTGTCTATTAATAGAAGTGACTTATTTGCGCGTGACGCATGATCCAGATTTTTCATAATCGAATTTTCTGTACGACGAAATGATGATAATGATGAAACTGATTGTCATCACTATCATTATCAAGATTTTTATTATAGTTATCATCACCATCATCGTTATTATCATCATCATCGTCGTCATCATCATTATCATCGTCATCGTCATCGTCTTCATCATCACCACCAAAACCACCGCCATCACCATCATCATCATCATCATCAAAGATCATCATCACCACTACCACGACCACCGCCATCACCACCACCATCATCATCACCATCACCACCACCATCATCAAACATCATCACCACCACTACCACGACCATCATCATCATCACCACCACCACCACCACCACCACCACCACCACCACCACCACCACCACCACCACCACCACCACTCTAAATATTAATGTTAATTACTACTACTGCAACTACTACTACTACTAGTACTACTTGTACTTGTACTTGTACTACTACTTCTACTGCTTCTAATACTACTTCTACTACTACTACTACTACTACTTCTACTACTACTTTTACTACTACTTTTACTACTACTACTACTACTACTACTACTACTATTACTACCACGACTACTGCTACTACTATTGTTGCTACTATTTCTACTACTACTACCACTACTATTACTACTACAATTATGACTGCTACTATTACTAGGACTAATATTACTGTAGTAATCCTGCACTGCCAGTGTATGGTAACACTGGTCACTATTTGCACACGATTTAGAAGCAAAATAAATGAACAGCCTGTCATACCAAGCACAATAAACTGTGAGAAAAGGAATTAGCCAAATTGATATATATTAAATTATTACTACTATTATTACTGCTCTTACTGCTGCTACTGCTACTCCTACTCCTACTCTTACTCCTACTCCTCTTGTTACAGCCAATGCTATATTTGTTATACGCACTGCTACTCCTCAGGCAACTTAACCAACGCTGAAGCTCATACGACCGATGGCGGCTTTGCGAGAGCGCTCCCTTCCGCTCCGAGGGCCGAGCATGCCAACAGGAGGACTGCGGCCTGGCGACCGGCCCATGTCGTGGGACTGGAGGCCCCGGGTGTGGGCGGTCTAATAACTCATTTGGCGGGCGGGCACCTGACCCACGCCCGTGCCTTTGGGCTACTTGCTTCGCAATTACCTCCTTGCAGTTCTTCAACTGCAAAAGCTATATATTTTTATGGCCTTCCACTTCTAGCGGGTCCCCAGAATTTTTATTCTTATATCTTAATACGTTAATTTTTGCATATTTTCCTTTTTTCTTAGTAAAATGTTGATAGCATTCATGCAAGGTCTAGAATGCTTAGGATCAGTTTCATTGACAATATACAAGTTCTGAGGATCGTATCTGGCAATTCTTACTTCGGAGAATGACTATCATTAGATTTCTTTGACACATTCCAGAATTTGCATTCCATCCTGCTTTTCACTGTTTGTTTGGTAAAGCCCTTGCTAGTCAGTAAGGAATTTTTGGTCTTTTATGATTATGATTATCAGTTTTTCAAATACTTCTTCATTTCAGTATAAAGTCTGAAAGGTGTCAGTTCTTGTGAGGTCTGATTACTCGTGAGCTGACGCCCAAAAGTCGGTGTTTTTCTCCGATAGCAGTAAGCTCTAAATGGCCCACGTGAAGCGACTCGCCGATCTAAAAGTCTGCTGAACCGACGCGACAGCTCGGCGGGCTGGTCTGAAATAATTCCTTGGATCACGAACAACACGGGTTTAATTCTTCACTGACGCGGGTGGCGGCGCGCGTCGTTCGTATCGCGAGGGCCATTACTGTCATGATCCTCATTAAAGAAAGTTTAATTGGTTCCTTTTCGGGAAAGCGATCGGTGATTAATGTCGCGGATCTCGTTTTCTGTTGCCTCTGACGATGAACTCGACCGGCGATCAGTCAACACATCCAGGCGTCTCCCCGGAGCAAGGCGGTGCGCTTGCAAATCTCGCCTTTATGGATGGCGGAATAGAGTCGATGGTGAAGGGTTTGTGGGGATAAGAAGACTGCGTCATCTAGATGGATTTGGGGTTAGAAGATTAATGTCGGTTTCGTATGATGTACTTTTCATCGCTGAATTTATGTTGGGATGGGCTGTCCGAAGCTGGCTAAAGAGATTTCTTCTTCGGTCATCAGATTATCCCGGTTCTTTGCCTGGTCTTTTCCTATTTCTACCCTGTGTCCATGTATCCCCGCTCTTTGTTTTATATATATATATATATATATATATATATATATATATATATAGATAGATAGATAGATAGATAGATAGATAGATAGATAGATAGATATAGATATATATATAAACATTAAGATGTGTCCTTTACTTCTCGGATTCGCCATTCTTGCTGGTCAGGTTCTCTTCCGTTTCTCTGCTGTTCCTTTTCCGGAGAAATCGGTGGATGGAAACGGGATTGCGTTGATATTCAGTAATGATTTTGACTTTACTGACTCTAATGCTATCGAATGTTATTCGTTCTCATTTTGCTGTTGCGATGAAAGGATCGCAGAAGTAAAATTAATTCGTATGAAAAACTTATATTGACGAGTCTTCATCACTTTAGATGATCAACCTGATTATTATTGCTCAGGATAATAAAATTTATATAATAATTGACGTACTTCCTCAGAAGCCATGGAAGTAATAGCAACAGACGGAAGTACAATATATAGGTGATATGCAAAAACTTGCAAATGGAAATCTAGCGTAAGCACTCGCGATGAACGCGAGCAGGAGGGTTGGGCTCCGGCAGCCGCCCGAGAAGCCAGGTGGAGAAAAGGAAGGCGCCTGTGGCCAGAAGCCAGATAAGACATGGTTTGCATTCGAGATTTACTCAGGACGAGGAACTTCGGCAGTTCCTCGGCTGATCTCTGTCGGCGCCAATCAATTAGAGAACGTCATTAGCGCATCTAATTAGGACGCGACTATTGTCTCCTCAGCAAACACGAACACAACTTCCCGGGAAGACACAGATGAGCAAAGGACTTCTGTAGCTCGCTGATTGCTCGTTAGATAATGATAATGAGTTGAGGCAGAGTGATTGATAGCGGGGCTGATCCGCTGTGTATAAATAGGCTGTTCACTCCATACTTTCCGCGAATGGTTGGGAAGGATCTGGCAGCTGGTCAGCTGGAGGATTTTCACGCTGGCGGTTTCAACGATTAGATTCTTGTTCTGATCAATAATGTGCTCTGATTTGCTTTCATGTGTATTTGTGAAGGAAATTCTAGTAAAGCTAGATCAGATACTGAACGACATCTGTGTACTTATCAAGAAAGTGATATTTCAACAAGCTTATCAGTTTTTTTGTATGGTCATTACCAAAGCATTTTCTTTCTTTATTTCTTTGAAAAAAAAGAAGCTCAGACTCATTGCAAATACAGTGCAATTACTTTCCCGAACGAATTTTGCTTCATGATTGTCTGTGACATAGGTTAAAAATCTTATCTGAGGTAGTTATAAAATCTCACGCATGAAGTCTTAATTTCCAATATTTACAACAACGCTCTTATTTGTTACTTCACGTGCATGCAGGTCTAAAGGTCAGATTACGTAGTGTTAATTAATACTCACTGTTTGTTGCTTCGTCGTCCCCCTCGGTTTCGTCCCTTTGCCTTTTGCTGTTGATTTAGCAGTGATGCTTGTAATAATAATACTTCCTCTTTTATTGATTTCTTATATTCGGTTTTCATTTTGAATGGTTAATCAGTTGAATAGTTTTGGAAATCATTATTTATTCGCAACGCTATTTTTTTTTAGCTTTATAGTTTCTCCCAGGCACGCGCTCTGACTGATGCAGCCCTCCCGATTTGCGGCGCCTCCACGTAATGCAGCATTTAAGCGTTCCTGCTCCATCGTCGGATTGCCTTATTGGCGGCCGAGGCAGGTACCGCCCTTGTGTAGGTGGCGCAAGAGACGATAGATGGCGGGGTCGGCGATGCCTCTCCGCCGAGAAGGCTTTACGAAGGAAAGCCTCTTGTTGTAAACGGATGTGTGAATAATCTGATGCAACTATTACTTGTAACATTTGCATTGCTCAGTCAGCGCGAGAAAGTCGTAAGCTGGCAACAGTGCAAGCCACAACCGCCTGTGTCTCCTCGGGCCGAGGGAGAGGAGATATCCACCGAGGATTTCTCTCGGATGCCGCCCGGAGAGAGAATGTTCATTGAAATGTTAACCGCTTTACGTAAGTCATTCCTCGGGTGAATACACATGGAGGGTAGTTTGTTGCCTTTCTGGAGCCTCGTGTAAGACCTTGTAATATTTGCTACACTGGCTTGACGACACACCTTATTGCGTGAAGACCCTGTCTGCGTCGCCCTCATGTTACCAACTTGATATTATTGGGTGACGCCAAGTCGCTCCAGTATCTTGTTTCTTGCCTCATTGCATCAGTGTATAAAGGCGGTTAAAAAGTGGCGTGTTTTATTGTGATACAATTATTTTTGGATTAGTTATAAAATTATCGTTATTAGATTATGGCAGTATAAGTTAGAGAATTAAAATGACTAATAATAGCGAGCAAATACGTTGCGAAGATTTTTTTTTTTCTTTTTTATAAATCATTGCTTTTGCAATATCTTCATATATTTTTTTTCTAATGGTTTCAGTAAAAGCTACTGTGTCTATATTTCACTCTACAGGTATCCACAATTCCCATACTTCTGTCAATAGTCAGACATATTTACCATTTTTCAGCTTGTTTACCTATGAAACTACGGCTCGGAGATTTCGCTTTCAGCACCGCAAACAAGAAACCTATCTCACTGAACGTATGCCGCTATCAGCGCCTCTTGATAACATACATTTTCACCAAGTCATTTTAACACCGGATAGTTGCAGGGGCCCGAGGTGCCTGAACCAGTTGCTGCCCAACGCTCGCGTCTCCCAGGTGTGGCAAGGCGCTCCTCTTTCGCACCTGTAATGACACACGGCGAGGCTCATGCCAGCAATCTGAAAGTGATTCAGCATGTTTAGATTAGTGATTCAGTGGCGGAGATGGTGACAAAGTGGATGCGAGGGTTGATGTGGAAGTGACAATCTCTGCTGACGTTATGTGGGAAATATTCTTAGTTTTTGTAAAGAAATGCACGGAGAATTCAGATTTCAACGGTAAATAAAATGTAGATTTAGATTTAGATGAATCAGCAAACTTAGATGGTCAGGATGAGGACCAAAGAACATCATTGGAATGTTGAAAACTGATGCTAGAGCGTGAACTAAATCCGGGTAATAAATACACCCACCGTAATTAAAGACCATAATTACCTCTCCCTGTCCCCTGCACGCCGCCGCCATTATCTCGCCGATGCAACATTTCTTCGCGTAAAGCTTTCTCTTCCAGACGAGCGACTCGGATCGTGACCCCGAGAAAGGCCCGGCGCGCTGCCCTTTGCAACTCCGCGGAATTGCCTCAAATTATTTGTCATTGCACAACGCCTGCAGCTCTATCTTTGTTTGTTTGGAACAGGTGTCATGTGCGTCTGTCTTTCTCTATAGCAGGTGCCACGTGTGTTTATCTTTGTTGATTTACAACAAATATCACGTGAGTTTGTCTGTTTATTTGCAGCAGGTATCGTGTTTTTGTAAGGACGTGTATTAATAGCTTTCTCCTGGTATCTAGTATCCTAAGGCAAGGCGAAAAGATTCTTGTGTGGGCAATCCTTTTATTACTGTCTATTTATTAGTCTCTTCTTCTTATTATTATTTTTGTTATTATTTGTCCAACCACTTAATGCAACAGAAAACGACGTAACTGATATAACCGTGCTACCGAGCGTTTTTTTCTTCCTGCGTCGTGGGAGCAAAATTCTCTCTACTTCCCATAGTTTCCAGAATTCGAGGGAAAGAAGAGATGTGTTTTTTTGAGATACCGTCATTATCTCGAGTTTTTTCCATAAAAGTGCCATTGGAACCTTTTGCAAAGTAAATGTAGTTGTAATTAGGTATATGGCAGAGGATGATCTCAGAAACAACGAAAAACACTTAATGGATGGACAGGTAGTTGGAGGGTATAGCTGACCATAGCAAAAATAGAGGTGGGTGACCTCAGACCATTAGGCGGCAGAGGACAAAAAGGAATGACAGAGTACGAACGATGCCCAGTAAGGAAACCGAAATGGATCCATTTAACACACACACACACACACACACACACAAAGTGTGTATACGTATGCTGTGTGTACTTGTTTACGTATTGTGATGGTAGAGAACTAGCGTTTCTTTTGTAATTACAATGCAGAGAAAATCTCCAGAATATGTGGACATCAGTTTTGACTCCTGCATGCCAAAAGCAGCCGTGACTAACGCATTTTCTTGCGACCGAGTCAAGAAATACTTTGCAGAAAAAAAGTTTAATTGTGCTCTGATGTAAAGCACCATTCCTATATAAAATGTCACAGTGATTGATTATGTCAAGGTGACGTTTGTCTCAGGTGCCTGAGCAAGGGGGTGTCAGATATGAAATTCTCGAAGCCGATGATGATAAAAACGAAAGTAAGGGTCGTTTGCGAAATCCTGGGAACCACTAGGACGAGTTCCTGCCGAAGTGACCGGGAAAAGTTAGTGACCGGACAAGGAAAACGCTTGCTAATGCTGGAAGTGGAGGTCAGGTGGAGTGTGGATGGAGAAGGAAATAGAGCGATGGAAGGCTTCACAAACAAATGGAAACTCTCATCATGAAACTCGGGTTTACGATGTCGCTGCTTCATGAAAACAATCGCATGGAGGGTTGATGCAAAATGTGCGGCATTATTGTTATTACGCTGCTGTGAAGGGAAGCCCGTTCAAGGTCTCGTTTTATAAAGAAAACACTTCACCTGAACAACACACCAATTGTGTTTTAATTCGTTTTGTCATTACAGGAATTCTGAGGTGCCCGGTACTTGTTTATATTAGAGACAACACTTGTGGGATTACGAATTACTAGGCGGGAGAAAACTCCCTGCCCTCTTACCTCATTCATGGGATTGGAATCTTTCCTGTCTGAAGCACTTGCGCCTCAGCTCTCACTGTCCCGCAACCTCGCCACGCTACCAGATCGTTCTCGAGACCGCCAGTATATCCAACCCAAGGCCAGGTTGGCGAGGGCGTCGTTGCTCTAGGTCGTGATGGGAGCGCTGGTCCAGCCGGTGTTTTAGCACAGGTCTCCCGCTGCTCCTTGCAGGTCTCCCCCGCCCTCTCCCGGGGTAGTGGTGGGACAATTTGCCCACGGAGGAGCGCCTCGCATATTAATGATCGCTTGAGCGCGGGGTTGACATTGCGGCCTTTTATCTCGTTACATAATTTGCCAGACTTCCTTAGAAAGCCAAGAAACGGGACTTTTTACTGCCACCGTTTCTGCATCTCTCCCGTATTTGATTAATTCATTGAACTTTTTTCTATGGAAGCATAAACTTCACAAAACATTTCCGGCGCCGGGAAACGGCAAGCTACACTAGACCGGGGGCTGGCAGCGCTGTAGCATCCTGCCCAACTCGGAGTCAAAACACAGCTGGCGCGATGCCACACCTTAATCAGGCCTTATTAATGGCCAGCTGATTACCAACCAGATGATATCGAGTTATACAACTGAAGCCAAGGGACAGTTGGAACAAAACATTCGGGTTGTTTTCCTTTTGCAGACTTTCAATCTGCTGTTGATAAATTTAGTTCGAATTTGCTGGTTTCTCCCACCAGCCTATTGACCCGCTACCTAAAACATAACGTCC
This sequence comes from Penaeus vannamei, assembly GCF_042767895.1. Classification (NCBI taxonomy): domain Eukaryota; kingdom Metazoa; phylum Arthropoda; class Malacostraca; order Decapoda; family Penaeidae; genus Penaeus; species Penaeus vannamei. The sequence continues at coordinate 24,517,935 of NC_091552.1, forward strand.
CTTCTTTATTAACAAATGAGTGGCATAATATGCCACTCATTTGTAAATTGAAAATTATCGTAAAACTAACCGCATTCCCAGAGCTGAATTGCCTGGCCTGTCTGAGGTGTACTAGACACATGCTCCACAGAGCGCCCGTGGGCGATGCTGACAAGAGGATTTCTATGATTGTGCTTGCACTTCTTATGAAATCAAACGGCTATTATTGTGGTCAGATAGAGAGCAGCGAAGGGAGGGAGGGAGGATGGAATGAATGAATGAATGAGTGAATGAATGAATGAATGAATGATGGAAGGAGAGAGAGGGGAAGAGATGGACGAGTTAGTTGAGTGTGTATATAAATATATTTGTGTGTGTGTGTGTGTGTGTGTGTGTGTGTGTGTGTGTGTGTGTGTGTGTGTGTGTGTGTTACTGTGGGCGCCCGGTTGGGCACGTACCTGCATGCGTGTGTGTACTTTTGTGTTTTAGTAAATGTTTACAGGCGATTTTGGGTGGGGGCGGGGGCGGGGGGCGGGGGTGGGGGTGTGGGTGGGGTGGTGGTGGGTGGTGTTGGTGGTGGTGGTGGTGTGTGTGTGTGTGTGTGTGTGTGTGTGTGTGTGTGTGTGTGTGTGTGTGTGTGTGTGTGTGTGTGTGTGTTTGCTTTTGACAGAAATGCTTTGTCAAGTGCAGGTCAGGTTATTCCATCACTCATTTTTGTAGACAGAGAACCCATCCATTAAACAGATAAACCGAAGCTACAAGAGGTTGGCGGGATGACATGGAAGAATAAAGCCGCGCGTTTTGCTGCGCAAAGCAGTTGATGGTTGTGCGCACAATTACCTACGGAGGGAGTTGGTAAAGTGAATTGCGCTGCTTAAATCGCCCTTGGACATTTCCATATGCTGAACAGTAGTTTAGTTATAAGAAAAGCGAAATGGAGAGGGCCCTGAGATTCGCAACGAAAGTAGAAGTCACACATTCTCTTTCTTTTCAGTCACCGGAAAAAGCTTGTCGAGGAAACACTAACAGCATTTGCTCATAAAACAAAGCCTCCGCGGACACGCTTTTGTCATAAACGCTTGAAAGGGAAACTGGCCAATGACTCACAGTGAAAGCATCGCCAATTTCAGCGTCAGCATTACGTTGATAAACGAAGGTTTGAGCTGTCTCCGTTAGAATTAAACGAATTCTTTCATCAAAGTAAAATGACACTAAGCGTTACACAGCTGAGAATCAGTGGCGAGGAAGAGCGGTCAGGCCCCTCCACTCGTAACCTTTCCCGGAATGATTAAAGTGCACGGGAACCTATACGGCAGTGTGGATAATGCATGTGGGAAGGTGCGGCCAGTGGGTTGATGGGGCTACTACATCTACCGCCACTTCTAATGGAATTTATATAGAAAGCAGTGCCGAAGCCGAGGTTCCGCTCCATCTGGTACGATCAGCAGTGATTTTTTCACTGTTTGTTCCTAAAATCATTGTTTTATGTAAATAGATTATTATTCATTTCTTTGCTTAACAAACTACGACTAATGCTTTAAGGAGAAATGATGCAAATAAGTTGGGCTGAGAATTCCTTCTGGCTGAACAGCAGCAGCCCTGAAGGTCACATGCTAATGCGGCTCCTTGGAACGGGGAAGTTTTTGTCCTCTCAGGAATTACCGTCAGTCACAGTTAGTGTGTTCACGGAATTATTTACGGGGCAGAGTGCGAAAAGGAACGACCCCGCCTTATAATTCGCTTTCTGTGCTCACATTTACACCTCTTATAACTAATTCTTTTTGTTAGAGTATATGAGTCACGTCGGGATCGACAGAAGAAAATTTCATCTTCCTGAAATAAAAGGAAAATTAGGGTGAGCATTTGCCCTCGGATACTAAATTATTTAAGGTATCGCCTTTGACCAATTGGAACACTGTAGCGAGGGCGGCTACAAAACGCTTTAAGTCTTTTCCTTTTATCGAAAAAAAACTAATAAGCAACACTTTTGTAAGTGTTACTAAAGATTTTAAAATGGATTACAGGTGAAAGTATAAATGCCAGTGGATCTACGGTTATTTGGCTTTGTGAGGCGTCAGGACGTCATTGGGCGTGAAATTTATTTGTCAGTATGTTGTTATTTTTTGATATTATGGTTCGCAATTAACTTGAATAAAATTGTTAATCAGAATATCAGACGCACACGCACGCACGCACGCACGCACGCCCACACACACCCACACACACCCACACACATACACCCACACCCACACACCCACACACACACCCACACACACACCCACACACACACCCACACACACCCACCCACACACACACACACACACACACACACACACACACACACACACACACACACACACACACACACACACACACACACACACACACACACACACACACACACACACACACACACACGTATATACATATATGCATATATATATGTATATATATATATACATATATATATATATATATATATATATATATATATATATATATATATATATATATATATATATATATAATATGTTTGTATTATATGTTCTTATTTATGTATATACACAACCAGGCTTTCTTGGTTGGAAGTCGGTAGATTAAACTTTACGCTGACTCTCTTCCTCAAGACTGGAGCTGAAGTTAGCGCACAGGAGCAACAAGCGGCGGCTCATTAGGCGTGGCAGCATAAGCAAGAGCACCCGCGGTTAATGTGACGATTAAATGAAGTTAAGAGAGTGATGCCAACTAATAATGGCAGTTAAGAGGTGCCATAACACGGTAAGCACTTCGGCTGGCGGTTCCTCCGGCGACATAAAGGACTTTGTCGCGCCCTTCCGAGTCACTGCTCATGGCGTCGCCACGAGCATCATTGCCCCGGAAGTCCCCAGGAGGCCCCAGGGAATCTCTCTACTTTGATGCCGTCAACGAGACATATGTACGTAGTGTCATGGATATAACCTGGCCGCTTGTTTCAGCCTAAGCTAGTCTTTCTGAATCTTTGTAAGGTTTTTGTTTATTTAACTAGAAACGTGCGTCACAATATATCAATATACGAGAACAGGTCAATCCTCGTCCCTCCGACACACACCAAAGCAACTAGCATTTGGAATCCCCCCCCCCCCCCCCGTGGCCCTCGCGAACAGCCCCAGAATGTCAAATTGACTTCTAATGATTTCAGCATTCCATCAGAGCTGCCGAACTGCCCTTCTTATTCACCCTTAAGTCTAAGAAAGGTCCAACGCCAAGTGATAGTCTCTCAGTCTCTCTCTCTCTCTCTCTCTCTCTCTCTCTCTCTCTCTCTCTCTCTCTCTCTCTCTCTCTCTCTCTCTCTCTCTCTCTCTCTCTCTCTCCTTCTCCCTCTTTCCCCATGCCCCCTCACTCGCCCCGCAAGAGTAATACGAGCTTGAAATGTCGGACCACTCTCTCTGAGCCAGACTTATCGTAAGACAGATTGCACGTTTTTTCACTTGACTCTAAAAGATCATCGTGACAAAGAGCGCAGCGCATGTGATGTGGTATTGGGTCAAGACATTGATAAACGTTGTTGAGTGTTGTCCATCTGATTTATGGCATAAGGTAAATAAGGTTCACAGAGGAGACCACTTGTTGCTGTCCTATTTCTTTTTACAGATAACTAGTCCTGTTTATCTGATTATTCTTTTCTTATTTACCTTTATTCGTTTTTTTTTAAATACACGTAAACGAAGGCTGTCTGTTTCACAATACTCAATGAAAAATTCATTTTCATCTTTCGACTTCTCAAACTATTCTTTAAATACGGCCAATAACTTTTATATAAGAATAACATGGTCCTAACACGACGATCGTCATGCAGGTTTCCCTTGTCCATGGGGATGGGGACGGAATTGGGGAAATGCTGTTACTAGTTCGAACGTCTTGAAGAATATTTATTGCCCCTCAGGCTTGGCCTCCCCCTGCTTCCCCTCCTGTCTGCCTTTGCCATCTTTTGGCGCGGTTTCAGCTACGTCTCGAGAGAGGCTAGGGAGCCGCGAGAGGCAGTTAGGACCCAACAACAGTATCTGATGTCAAGAGTTGTCAGCACTCACTTGGGGAGATGGGAAGCTTTGCTGTATCTCTGAATCTCCTTGATGATCCGCAGCCATACGCTATTTTGCTGCATTGTTTCGATTCTGCCATAGGCTGCTGTAAAAATTTCTTCTCGTCTTGCACTTTGCCTTAGGATTCTTGCCTTTTTGTTTAATTTCTTTGCTCTCTGCATCTTCAATCCAAAGCGGTGCATTTTGCCTTTCACCACGAGTTTATCACCCTCCTCGCCGATGTATTCGAATGTATTTATTATTTTTTCGCGCATTCTTCACATCTTCCATCTATCATTCTTGTTTCCTTAATTTTTCATGTACATCCTTTTCTTATCACCTTACTTTGGAGATTCCCACTTCATCTTTTACCCCGTTTTCTTCTTTTAATCCCAGTCATTCCAACTTTCTTTTCGATCTCTGACTTTCCCTCTCCGCCTCCCTTCTTAACGGTCCTACGCCCCGGGTGTTCAGGCGTCACCGGGATCCTCGGATCGCGGCCGTGGAGGCATTATGTATCACGCTCACAGTTTGCAATCCACGTGTGCTTAAAGCTTCGGAATCCATTTTTAGATCATTTACTTTCAGTACAGCGATGTTCCCGATTTGTTGTGATGTTCTCGCGCGCACGGTTAGATTTTGCTTTCGTGTTTAACGTTTTGTGTCGCAGATGATTGTTTTTTTTCACTGTGGTAGATAGTAATGTCCTGTCTCGTGCAGTTAGGCCATGGAGAGGGAGTTATCCCCAGCAAATGTCAAAATGCCAACTATAGCCTATGTGAGGGGAAGGGGAAGGCGGGATATAGCGAGGCAGGTGGAGAGAAAACACACATTTCAGCGCTAGTAGAATTATTCACCGAGACTCGAGGCCATCACTCTCCCGCCATCAATTTACGCGCTCTAATTTAAAGAACGAAATGGCGGACTTATTTATGCCCGGCCTGTCCTTTCCCCGCCTCGTATATACGGGCAATTAGCGGTCTTATGAGACCCGGATTGATTTAGAAGCCACTTCATTCTGGCGCTTCTTTGTTCCTGTGCTTTATAGCCAGGTTGGTTAACTGTGATGGATTTGATGTTTCCTTTGGGCTCGACTGCGTGATATCTTTTGGCTCTCTGACGTTTACTAGAAAATTAGTCGTCATTTTTTGTGTATGAAAAAAGAGTCATTTCACAGACAAAGGATAAAGGAGATTTAATTTCTAAACAATTTGAACGTTGTTTCCTCCACTTGCTTGAAGGGAAAGAATGAAGGTGTAAAGTCACCAGTTTTGTATCGTACAAAGCATCGCACGAAGATTAAACCCTTTCCTTTCAATATCTCAATTCCTTTCTTTCATCTTCTCTGTTTTCCACTGATTATTTCCTCCTCAGTTCTTTCCCTTGGCTGCGCCACTCCGATAAGAGGGCACAAAAAATTATCTTGGCAGTCTGTAGTTTACGGCAGGGTCATTTTCCTCTTCATTTTTCCCCTAGTAGATAAATAGTTACCCCTATCACCGTAACGATGGAAAAACTCGGCGTTATTTATACAACTCCATTATCTGTGTGGGTGACAAAGGGGCGTCGGCGGGCATGCGCCACACGCCCATACCATAATGTTTTGGACCTCCTCAGCTGCACCATTATGTTCAGGTCGTAAACCCACGGCGCCCGCTGCTTTGTTTGCTCTAGTACTCTAGGCAGCATATCCAGCAGAACCGACATGCGTATCATCCGTCTCACAGCCATGTTTTTTCGAGCTCTCGCCTGTTTGAGGCGTGCTCGTGTCACAGCTTTTTCTGCCACTCTTTGATATGAATTTTCGCATTGACTTTAGCTGTTTGGTGATGTCACGTATTCTTTCCAGTTTTTATGAATAGGATTGCATATCACCACGTTGTTGTGCTACATTCACAACCCCATTAATCCTCTCCGTCACCGTAAGAAAACTTCGTGCGGAGCAGTAGTCCCTGGGATGTGTCCAGAGGGACGCAGCCCTTTTGTATCTCGATCATTGGTTCATTTGCCTGGTGTGGATGTCAGTCAG
>NC_091552.1:24585489-24587989 GCF_042767895.1 Penaeus vannamei
AAAGCTATTAATAACCTAATTGCAGTAACCCTCTATAATCATAATACTGACCAACAGTTATCCTCTTACTATTCCATTTATTTACTAAAATCGCTGTCGTTTACAAGATAAGCACAATCGTCAACCCGTGGCGACAGCTACAACTATAACCATTCTCCCAATTACCGTGACGTCATCAAAACTACCAGCTGAAAAGTATACGGCGCTTCAACTGCACGACCTTTCTGTTGTCGATGTGGAATTAAAATCCGGATCGAGGAGGGCGAGCCGGAGCGCGGAGAGAAGGGAGGGAATGGCTACGTCGCGATCCGGTAACGTCAAGCTCGTCCCCCGGGCGCGATGAGACAAAAGGGTCCCCGGGCGGAACGGCGGCGTGGAGGGCGCGGGGAATGTGAGCCCCGCGCTGCTCACCCCGGGCCTATTGTTCGAGGCGCTCCTTGCCTGCTTCCGCAACCGGCGAGGTTTGGCTACATATATCGTCTGATTTTTTCCTTCTTCTTCTTTTAAAGCATCACTGTATGCCTGATCTCCATTTATTCACTCCTTATTGCATAATGTGCAATCGCATTGTATGATTTTCACATTGTGCTATTAATACAATCTGGAATAGTTGTTTCGACGCTCCATATGTATGAAAAAGTCACGCAATCTGCACACGAAAAGCTCGCGAATTGCATCAGTATCTAAGCCCCGGGCTTCAGAATTACCCAGGAATTATGTTCACAGTCACCGCTTGTGGGCATGTGAGAGGATGTCGCTGCTTGCCACATTCTGCAACATATTCACTCCTTCCTTGTATTACGATAACATCAGATATAAAAGCTCTAGAAACTGCATATGACATGACTATGGTCCCACCAGTAACGTCTGAGCTTCATTTTCTATAAAGCGGTGCCATCATCGTGCACGAGTCTGATAGAAATAACACCCTTTAAGTATAAAGCAATTTTCGCACCTGCTCAGTAGCTGTCATCAGAATTTTTTACGCTGCGAAGAGTCACGTTTCGTAACCCTGCCATAGTAAATCACCAGATTTTGAACCGCTGGACCACATTCTAGGGACCTGTTCTTCCGACTATTTTTGTGTCGCACTTGTATTGCGATCGTAAAATACAAGGACTCATGAAAATGAGGCCAGGAAAGAAAATTCACAAAAAAAATGCGGTTGTTCTTCTGTAAGTTTAGAGAAGTTCATACTGTATGATTCCACATGCCTTCTTGGTATTACGGAGCGCGTACGCACACATGCATGCATGCACCCACCCAAACACACACACACACACACACAGACACACAGACACACACACACACACACACACACACACACACACTCACACACTCACTCACTCACTCACTCACTCACTCACTCACTCACTCACTCACTCACTCACTCACTCACTCACTCACTCTCTCTCTCTCTCTCTCTCTCTCTCTCTCTCTCTCACACACACACACACACACACACACACACACACACACACACACACACACACACACACACACACACACACACACACACACACACGAGCGCACCCGCGTGTGAACGTTTGCATATGTGCATGTGCATATTGATGATTTTATTATTTGTCGATTAGTAACAAATAAACAAATAGCTGTCGCTGTGACAGTCTTTTAATCCAGCAAGTTAACAATAAAATGACGTCAGGATAAAAAAGGATAAAAACGCAAGACAAGAGTCACAGTCAGATAAGGTCTTTCTGAATGCACAAAAAAAGGCTTTTCACGTTACAAAATACAGAATCAAGGATCATTGGGTAAAAATATACTTTAAGAAGAATGTTGAAGAATAAAACAGAAATGTAACACAAAAACATGTGACTGACGCAGAAAAAAATCTTTCGAGGTGGTACTGGCCCTTCAAAGCCACTGTGTTATCGCCCTGTGAGCCATTTTCTTTTAAGATGATTCTAAAAATGATATGACACGTATCTCTTGGCCACGAGTTATATTTCTCAGCCTAATAACTTAGAACACCGGTTGCGTTATACTCTCTCACAATTCCCAAAAATATGGTACTTTTAACACGGAAATGTGTCTTCAATGAAAATAATAATAGTCAAAATACGAATATTAATACTGAAAATAAAAGTTCAGCGAACCATAAACATATCTAGACTACATCCTTTGTTACATAAAGAGCTTGTTCGAGAAATTACTGAGGTGGACATAATTCGCCATACGGTGTTTCCCGTGTTTACTTTCTCGCCGGAGGTAAAGTAAACAGACGGTGGGAAGAGGTCCTGAGAAGGGAAGGGAAGGGTGGAAGTTACTGGCACGAGGATTTTCTAAATCTTACGATTCTATTCCTTCCCTAAAGCCTTCTCGCCCCCCCCCCTCCCTAACTACACCCATTCGTGATTCTTTCGAGATTTTTCCCTCTTAAATTCTATAATATATGGCATACCACGGGGCGTCAGCGTAAGGCTTTAGGTTCTTTTAAGATAAGCTATAAGAATATCGGAACCATTGTTGTTTAAAG
>NC_091552.1:24597989-24605489 GCF_042767895.1 Penaeus vannamei
TAATAATAATAAAAATAACAATAACAATAACAATAATAACAATAATGATAATGATAATAATAATAATAATCGTAATAACAGTAACAACAATAATAACAATAACAATAACAATAACGATAATACTACTACTACTACTACTACTACTACTACTACTACTAATAATAATAATAATAATAATAACAACAATAACAATGATAACAAATGATAACAAGATGATAATAATTATAAAAATAACGATAACTGCAAAAATAGTAATGGTAATAATAATAATAATAATAATAATAATAATAATAATAATAATAATAATAATAATGATGATGATGATGATGATAGTAATAATGTCAATGATAATAATAACAGTAATAGTATTAGTAATAATAATAATAATAATAATAATAATAATAATAATAACAACAATAATAATAATAATGATAATAATACTAATCATCATCATCATCATTATCATAATAAATACGAAAGTCATTTAGATTTATATCAACAATTTTTATGCAAGTTCAAAAATAATAATATAACTATAACAGTTCTAAAATTATAATAATAATAATAACATTAACACAGATGGTAATAATAATTGTAATTACAATAACAACGGCAGTAAATAATCTTAATAGCAATCGCAATAAGAAGCGGGAAAAAAGGAGAAATACAGTAATAATAATGATATACATAATAACAACATTGGCAAAATACATAATAATCATGAGCATAATAAGCAATATCATAACAATGAGGATGATGACCATGTCCATGAATTATTGATGTACTATAGAAACTTCTCCTCCAACAATTATTATAAAAGCACATGCTGTGCTAGACATCAGCGACAGTATTGCTGGTATCAGTACTATTCAAACAATAAATTAAGTGGTTATCAAGTTTTAATTTTTATATAGCAAAATATATCTATTGGCATTACCGAAAAATGAGAGTATTTGTAACTACAGTAGTTAAGGATTTGGTGTTTGCTGAAATTCTTAACCTAATTAGTAACCTCTTGTTTTACAGTTATATTGTTTTCTCGGCTCCAGTTACATTCGGGGATTCTCATTTAAATCAAATTCAAAATTAAAATTTGCGATTGATATCAGTAAAGTAGCTAAAGTAGAGAAGTGCTTGGCACACAACAGTAATATTACAGTCAAGCTAAAGATAACCGTTCTCTTGCTATACTCTGGCCGAAGGAACAGTCTACGGGTATGTTCACATGATCAAAAAATCACTCGGTAATGACTGCAATTGTCAGATGAAAAAAAGGAAGAAAACGCCAGGCGAAGGCTGGTGTAATTTCGGTTTCCTATATCCTAAAACACGCAAAATCTTCATTAGTACTATTTACATAATATGCAGTATGTCCGACCCTCCGGTATAACTCATCTTTTCGATATCATGCGATATTTACGTCTCAGATAACCTTTCCTTTAGAGACAGGACCATTGGCAATAGCTTCATTTTCCATGTCAAAATAATGAATAAATCTCATCAATACCAAAAGGCATATGGACCGCAAAAATATTTCACTTATGCTTGTTTACCTAATCTGCCACGCAGTAACTCGTGCTGTTCGTCACCGATGCACGATAGAGACATCAACACACATGGCGGTGTGGAGTCGAGGGACATCGCGTCGACGAATGGCAATCCTTTGTATTGCGTTCCCTTGAATTATACATTTTTAGGAGGCCGCGGAAGATGATGTACATGGGACGCTGTTTTGACATTAATACATATGGACTCCATTAACTTCTTAGGCGAGTTTCATCCTAATCCATCCCACAAAAACAAAATATAAATTGCGTTCAAACCAAAATTTACATCTCAGATTTGAAACAATTAGTTTTTTACTTACAGTCGTTGGGTATCCGGGGGAACACCACGAGGTAACCTTGTAAGACCTCTCTTGGCGCAGTCCACGGTGGTTCCGAAGCAGGCACAGCGGGCAGGGCAGCTTGATACAACGCTTACTGAACTGCTTCCAATTTGACCGTTTACTCCAGAGCTCTCCACCTGGGGCACAGTGTTTGGGATAACGCCCATCAGAGCAAGCCACGCCCACACGCCCACCATGGCTCGCACTGCCATGTAACCCATGGTGACCACAGCAATTACCACGGACACACCACCATACCGGAGACGTCTAAACACCGGCACCCGAATTGTACACGATATTCATACACCTTTGATCCGAAGTTGAAGAGCACACACTGTATTTGCTGTATAATTAAACTTATGAAATAATACGTTGTGGCCTGCACACACCTTCTATACACTGGCGATCACCTCCGTCTGCTGTTATCCTTGGCAGACTCACGAGGGAATCATCACCAACGCTTTAAGCCATCTGGTAACTCAAATAAGCGATGAACCATTTAAATGCCCATTGAATTTCAGTAATAAATGCACGGTAATTTCATGGAGAACCTCAACGCACGTGAAACTTCTAAGCAGTAGCTATACTTGCAACACATGAGAACACCGCGCGCACTGATCACCCGAGTTATCCAGCACAGGTAAGCGGGCCGAGTGGCGAGTGTGTGGCTCGGGGCGAGAGGCCAGGAGGGCGGAGCAGCGTGCGTGCTCTCACTGCGGCGGGTGGGACACAACTGACGAACAGTTCACGGAGACGTACTCGCGGCCGCCAAGCACCTCCTGCCGCCGTCGCACGCTCTCGCCGCCGTTTCTGCTGGTGGCAGCTGTACCGTAGCCTGCCTACGCCGCACGCCCGAGACTCGGCTCACGCCCACGGTGGCGACCATATATTGCGTTTCTTTGTTCCTTGAACCATCGTTACCCTGGGCAGTCTGTGCCACGAAAAATCAGGAGTTCCACTTGTGTCTTTCTTCCCCCTTCTCTCTCTCTCTCTCTCTCTCTCTCTCTCTCTCTCTCTCTCTCTCTCTCTCTCTCTCTCTCTCTCTCTCTCTCTCTCTCTCTCTCTCTCTCTCTCTCTCTCTATCTCTCTCTCTCCTGGCGTACAACTATCCTTCCTCTACATCGCTTTCTACCTTTGCTGTTTACTGCTATATGTTTGCTATTGCACCGTCTTTTTATTTATACCAGGATCGACTAGTGCAATGCAGTAGGTAGCAGCGGAGACATAATCAATCTTACGATCCTATAATCTATCCTATGTGTGTGTATTTATGTATTAATGTTTGTACACACAGACACACATGCACGCACATAAACACACACACACACACACACACACACACACACACACACACACACACACACACACACACACATATATATATATATATATATATATATATATATATATATATATATATATATATATAACAGAAATTTCAGGACTAGCGTCGTAACCAAGATCATCATGTAGGAAAGGACTTAACAAAAATGTCGTGCTTCTCATTCTTCTTTAATGTATAAAGCCAAACATTTCGGGCGTACTTCCACCCATTATCAATGGCGAACTGTAAGTGAACAACATATAAGATTTAACAATTACAAACAGTATCAACGTATATACAATTACATTAGATGTAAATATGGAATTCATAAGCATTAATGACTAGTGTTGGTGTAAACAATAGTTTAACCTATGTAAGGTAAGAACAATCATCTAGGCAACAAAGATGAAATACAATAAGTATCAGATTTGTACAATATCCATAGGACACAATCAGTAACACAAATTGACTAGTATGAATCTTATCAATTGAAAATCAAACTGAGTTATATTCAAGAAAATTACAATATTCTCTAAATTGAGGAAATGCAATAAATTCATAATATCAAAGACAAAGTATGTGATAATTTAAGATACAGAATCAAATACATTGAGACAATAATGCCAGATTCAAAAGAACATGAGACAGAAAACTTTGAACAAAGGAATCCGAGGTAAGCGGGAAAGCCGGCATACTATTTTGGGCTATAAAATCTTAATCCAAAACTTTTCTTAGGTTAATCTTTACAATTTATGAGAATCAAAGTTAAAAGAGTCAATTAACAAGGTTATGATCATGGTTACTAACCTAAAATTTACAAAAATCCATGGAAATAAGAGCTGTGCAGCAGGTGACGTGTACTGTAAGCCACCAAGGGACGCTATGAAATGGCGCGGTTGTCTACCAAACTTGAGACTATCAGGAGACTCGGCTCACGCCCAGGATAGTCTCAAGTTTGGTAGACAACCGCGCCATTTCATAGCGTCCCTTGGTGGCTTACAGTACACGTCACCTGCTGCACAGCTCTTATTTCCATGGATTTTTGTAAATTTTAGGTTAGTAACCATGATCATAACCTTGTTAATTGACTCTTTTAACTCTGATTCTCATAAATTGTAAAGATTAACCCAAGAAAAGTTTTGGATTAAGATTTTATAGCCCAAAATAGTATGCCGGCTTTCCCGCTTACCTCGGATTCCTTTGTTCAAAGTTTTCTGTCTCATGTTCTTTTGAATCTGGCATTATTGTCTCAATGTATTTGATTCTGTATCTTAAATTATCACATACTTTGTCTTTGATATTATGAATTTATTGCATTTCCTCAATTTAGAGAATATTGTAATTTTCTTGAATATAATAGTTGATAAGATTCATACTAGTCAATTTGTGTTACTGATTGTGTCCTATGGATATTGTACAAATCTGATACTTATTGTATTTCATCTTTGTTGCCTAGATGATTGTTCTTACCTTACATAGGTTAAACTATTGTTTACACCAACACTAGTCATTAATGCTTATGAATTCCATATTTACATCTAATGCAATTGTATATACTTTGATACTGTTTGTAATTGTTAAATCTTATATGTTGTTCACTTACAGTTCGCCATTGATAATGGGTGGAAGTACGCCCGAAACGTTTGGCTTTATACATTAAAGAAGAATAAGAAGCACGACATTTTTGTTAAGTCCTTTCCTACATGATGATCTTCGTTACGACGCTAGTCCTGAAATTTCTGTTTATGCTCCGCTTCCCGTCTGGAAGTCCAACTACCACAATTATATATATATATATATATATATATATATATATATATATATATATATATGTATATATATATATATATATATGTGTGTGTGTGTGTGTGTGTGTGTGTGTGTGTGTGTGTGTGTGTGTGTGTGTGTGTGTATATATATATATATATATATATATATATATATATATATATATATATATATATGTATGTATGTATGTATATATATGTATATATATTCATCCATACTTGTCTACGTGGGCACTAAAAGGGTACTATTTGCACGCATAAAGTTCTTACGGAAACGAAAAACATTACGGAAAAAGTGCTAGTGGGGTATGGCCTTAGCCCCATGAATGCGCTTGCTTCTCTGCTCTGCCGTGCGTTTCATGGGATATTTTCAATTATCATTGTCCTTCGCTGCCTACGCTCTCCTCCAAAGTCCAGTTTATATCTACCTTACCTAAACCTCATCATCGTGTTTACTTTAGTTTGTCTTTTGCTAAGCGAAGACGTTTTGACACTAGAATCTAGTCTCATTAGTGTGATGCATCATTTCAGTATAAACCAATATTGTAGTGTGTCATGTTTTGCATGTTACATGATACCGATTTTTTGAGACCGTGCTGATATAGGCCTACATTAGATCATCATAGAAGGAAACCTCGGTAAGTTTAGATATATGGCAATACAGTAATGTGTCTTTCTTAGATGAACTGATAGTGACACTTCATCAGACTATACGAGTTGCAGATAAACCCACTGTGTTCTTTCTATCACAATCCCGATAAAAGATAATTAAGTCCCGATTTTGTCTCGGATTTGCGTTGATGCCACACCTCAAAGTCGATGGTAATAAAAAAAAACATTTACATCGTTATAGACGCAGTGACGATAATTGATTGCAGAAATATATTCAAACTGCAAATTGCAATAAAGATTAATTCTAAAATGGTAATAGTATTACACATTTTATATATTTAACTACAGTTTGATCATCCATAGGTTTGTTGTCATTGCATCAGCTGTGAAGCTGCTCGGCGCCATTTGTATTTTCGAATAGAAAAGTGCTTTAAATTGTAGGAAGTGGATTAATTAAGGGTTGGCAATACATCAGAATGGACCTCCAAAGTCTCTTTGTTATTACTGATGTGTGATTATCTTCATCTATCTTTGACTCGGCAAATTTGTCTACGACTCCCTACGAAAATATCTTTGATAAGCAATTTTTGTCTATCTAGTGAATATTCATTATACGGTCTTGCATATACACAGAAATAAACATAAGTCTATCAGTCTAGACATGCATATCTACTGAACAGATCGATAGATAAATGTATATCTAACAGATGGATAGACAGATACGCATTTATTTCTGTGTACATGGATGTTCGTATATGTGAATGTTAATTGGGTCGGGCCTCGAAAATTTTAACAAACTGGCCGTATGACTCGGCCGAAGCTTTAGAACAGGTGTGGAAGCGTCCCAAGTGCGTAAGGACTGACTTTAAAACTACAATACAAATTTAAATAATTTTGAATATAATTCTATATCGAATATGATAGAAAAACTTGGAAGCAGATATTTTCTATTTACATACGTGACTGTTTTTAATAAATCCTTATGCAACTTTATCCTGTTGATTATTCCGCTTTGGAAATAAGAAAGGCTTCGAGGCCGCTTCTGATAAATTACCAAGCATTAATTGCGCCCTTCTCTTCGTTCTTATTCTATACAAAAGAAAAAAAAAAATCCTGCGCCCGCCTTTATAACAGATGCAATGACAGTAAAGGTAGGGAGGCCATATCACAGTTTAGGCATACTACATGTCTAGTATTACCACTATGCTATCAGCAAGATTTATTACAATATTTACCGTATTTCATTGATGTGTTTTATGTAATATTTTTGTAAAAATAATGACCAGAAACTATAGCTATTACAGAGCAGGTTCAGTTTCGGAAAATGTCTGTATTTTGACTACTGAGAACATTTCGATTTTTAAATCAAGAAACTTTTTACTAAACTAATTGTGCTCAAAGTTAAGAAACCCTATGTGTTTAAGAGCAAAGTTTCTTATACATATCAGTGTACAAATCCAAGATATTCATAGATTAAAATGAGAGTTCTCTCTACAGATAAAATCAGAGTTCGTTCTACGAATATATCTCTCATGCATTTTACCTTCAGCTTTTATTTCGGCGGCTAATCATCACCTGTGATAACACTTGGCTTTAAGAATAATTTCAATATGAACTGCGCGTTTATCCAATCACTCTATTCGACTCACCATTCACGTTAAAGCACTCCCAAAAGCCAGCTCTAGTTGATGCACTGTGGTCAAGGCTTACACGAGGCAAACTCACAGCCTGTACAGATGGATGTTTTGGATGGAGGTTCTTCTCCACCGAGTGCCATGGCCAAGAGGTTCCCCGACGTACAAAGAGCTCTGCGATTTATACTGCAAATATGTCGGCCGGGAATTTGGACAAGCGATGGTAGTCTTTGATGGCTATGATGAACTGTCAAC
>NC_091552.1:24620489-24622989 GCF_042767895.1 Penaeus vannamei
GTGTCTGCAGTGTATTACCCCTATTGCAACAGATTTTGACTCCATCAAGTTAGTTACAAGTTACATATTCACCAATACCTTAAAACTAAAGAAGCATATATTCCAGCAGTACTAATGGCAAGATATCGAATATTGAGAGTAGACGTCATTAAATTGAGTTAGAAATAGTTATAAAACATATGGTTCTTAATACAATAATCCAATAGTGAATTTCCTGTAGAGCGGTCAAATAAGTAAGTAAAAAGGTCATCGACATGTATGTGTGAATAAGCAAACAATTACCGCAGCAAGTAAGGGAAAAAGAATTTCAATTCAAACCATATGTATAAATTCACAGAATTAATAATGAAAATGCAAGCAGTAATGAAGGAACTACTAATAAACATAGCATATAAAGTGAAGCAAAGATTACTGTAAATTCGCAACCATAGGCACAAATAGTATACGCAGGAAAACCAAAACAATAATTGAATAAACTGAAATAGTTATTTGCTCTGTGAAAAATAAAACATTATGCAGAGTGAAGATAATAATAATACGATAGTCTGAAAGACACAAATAACACAACAATATACTTCAATTAAAGAATTGTTAAGGCTGGGAATGAGGTGGGGTGTGAGGTGAGTGTTGTCACAGTGATCTCAGTGTGTGACCGTTGTAAGTTAAAACAATTATCAAGTCAGAAATTTTGTAATATAGAATTAGTAGTAGTATGTTCATTAAGAAAAGGCAACTTATATGTAAGGTGTGGGTGGGTTTAGGGAGGGCAAATAGTTAAACTGGCACTGAAGAGGTACACTTAATCTTAGAAGTAGCGAGGAAGTATCGGTAGTGTAGGGTCGAAATGTGATATCATGGCTTGTACTGACGAAGGTTCGCGAAGACTTGACGAGGTAGTTGAGTGGGTTGGCGAGAGTGGGTACGGGAATAAATTTTCAGCGACTTCATTGGGAGCGTAGCATAGGCGTGAGTTGTAGTGTGGAAGACATGGTGTGGGTGGCGTGGATCTTGTAGCAATAGCTGGAGTTAAGCCGAGGAGACTTTACTAGTATTCTACCGATATTTCTCGAAATTTCCAGATATGTAGGCCTATCATACCCTCACCAGCTTTCGAGACCAATATCGTAGTTATGTATCGTTTGTGAAGGAAATGAGTGCTAGATTCGTTCAAAACACGAAAAAAGCTATTGGAAAATCATTTTATTCACCCAAAAATGGTGTGGGGTTGCGTTTCCAAATTTACCATACAATTATATTTATACAGTATATGTATTTATATATATTCATACGTATATTCATAGGTCTCTCCTTTAGAAAATTTAAATATAGTGAAAGTAAGTGTTCAGTAAACTAAAGGTCACAACATAAAGTGCTTGAGAAACACCCCCCAAAAATTTACAAATTCAAAATCATATCCTAGCCTAAAACATTGATACAAAAGTATAAATTGTACATTGTATAAAAAATAACAATTTAGGACGGCATCCATTCTTAGTCATTATGGTTGATTCGTTGCTTGGGGGGGGGGGGGGAATAGTATTCCAACGTTCCCAGCCTTTACTGTTACTACACACTTCCTGGACCTGCTACTACTAATTGCAAATAATTTCATTGCCATTTTGTCTCGATAGACATTCGCCCATAGGCAACATCTTGAGGCCAAACATGGGTATTGTAGGGTGGCAACCTGGTATCCCTTGCCAGTTTACAGATGCAACTACGATCTGATGATCGCGCCATCGAGAAGGATTTCGCCCAGCCCATCCATTACTAGCAGGCTATATCGGGCCTTCCTATCGACGCTGTCCCGGTTTGGGAGGAAGCCTGTCCTGCGCAGGACCTGCCCTCGACTACCAGCATTGGTTTCTCCTCAAGGTTGGGTAGCGTCTTGTCCCAGCAAGCTCCATATGGTCGCTGTTGACTATGCCAGTTTCCGTCCTCACTACATCTCTTGCCTCTCGCCCCTTTCCTGTTGATACTCATTTCTGCCCCAAGAACTTCTACCTCAATAACCACCATGCACTGGCGCTTACCCTCTTATTCCTTTGGAGTCTGGTTCTTCCCCTACCTGTATCATCATTATACTATGTTTGACAATGCCAATACTTTTGCCATCTTTGTCATTGTTATCATTAATCTTACATGACTCAGGTGATGTCTTCCAAGACTAAGCTCCTCACTATAGTTATACAAACAGCTGTATGTCATCAGCTGAATGCTGTTGGTAACACTATCTTTTCTACATATTATTCAGGCAGAAAGAATGGTTAATCACTATCTTCAGTGGATCAAGCAGTCCATCTCTCTGAATTACAAAATACATGCAAATGATTTTTGTTACATGATTATGTAGGCCTATCATTTTAACCTAATTTAAATATCCTACCCACAAATTAACCAATATCTAATTATTTCAGACGAGCCCAAAGAAAACCATAATTCTGCGAAACATTTTTTATACTTGTTGACCACCATATCATATTAAAGACCACACTTAAAA
>NC_091552.1:24694024-24704024 GCF_042767895.1 Penaeus vannamei
GAGGGGTGTGGTCATCCCTCTCTGGAAGGGGAAGGGGGACCGTTGGGACTGCAGCAATCACCGAGGCATCACACTGCTCAGTGTACCAGGCAAGGTTCTCGCCCACATCCTTCTGAGACGTATCAGAGACCATCTACTGAGGCACCAGAGACTGGAGCAATCCGGATTCACTCCTGGTAAGTCCACAATAGACCGTATCCTCGCGCTTCGAGTCATTGTAGAGCGCCGTCGTGAATTCGGGCGTGGGCTGCTTGCAGCCTACATCGACCTCAAGAAGGCGTTCAATACGGTGCATCGGGAGTCACTTTGGGAGATCCTGAGGCTGAGAGGAATACCAACAAGGATTATTGGACTAATAGCAAGCCTGTATACTGGTACTGAAAGTGCTGTAAAGTGTGGTGGGGGCCTGTCGAGCTTCTTTCCTGTTAGTTCAGGAGTGAGGCAAGGCTGTGTCCTTGCACCAACTCTTTTCAACACTTGCATGGACTGGATACTGGGCAGAGCTACTGTTCAAAGTCATTGTGGGGCAACGCTGGGCAATATCAAAGTTACAGACCTTGACTTTGCTGATGACGTTGCCATTCTATCTGAGTGTTTGGAAACCCTAGTGGCGGCTCTCGATGCATTTAGCAATGAAGCAAAGCCCCTGGGTCTAGAGGTCTCCTGGACCAAGACCAAGGTCCAGGAATTTGGGGACTTGATAGGAGAACCTGTTCAGTCGGTACGTGCTTGCGGCGAGGACATTGAAGTCACAGAGAGCTTTACATACCTTGGTAGTGTAGTTCATAACTCTGGGCTGTCAGACCATGAAGTCAGCAGACGGATTGGCCTGGCAGCAGGGGTCATGAACTCTCTCAACAAGAGTATTTGGAGATGTCGGTACGTGTGCAGAAGGACCAAGCTTCGGGTTTTCAAGGCCCTGATAATGCCAGTTTTGCTATACGGTAG
This sequence comes from Penaeus vannamei, assembly GCF_042767895.1. Taxonomy (NCBI): domain Eukaryota; kingdom Metazoa; phylum Arthropoda; class Malacostraca; order Decapoda; family Penaeidae; genus Penaeus; species Penaeus vannamei. The sequence goes on from NC_091552.1 coordinate 24,694,973, forward strand.
CGAAACCTGGACATTGTCCTGTGCCTTGGAGGCTCGTCTTGAAGCCTTTTGCAATAGGTCCTTGCGCCAGATCATGGGGTACTGTTGGCGGGACCATGTGTCCAACCAACGGTTGCACCGTGAGACTGGCACAAGCCCTGTTATCTGCACAATCCGTGATCGCCAACTCAGGCTATACGGCCACCTGGCTCGCTTTCCTCAGGATGATCCTGCCCATCAGGTCGTCTCTATTCGAGACAACCCTGGGTGGAGGAGGCCTGTGGGACGACCGAGGAAGTCATGGCTTGGGCAGATCGACCAAACCTGCCGTGAAGAACTAGAGATGGGCCGAGTCCCTGCCTGGCGTCTAGCCATGAGGGATCCTCTTAGGTGGAAGCGAAGGGTGGATGCGGCTATGCGCCCCCGTCGGCGTCAGCCCCCATGATGATGATTTGCATATACATACATATATATACGGATATATGTGTATATTTGTATATACATACATATATATACGGATATATATGTATATATTCTTATATATACGGATATATATATATTTATTTATTTATATATATGTATATATACATATATGTATGAATTTATAATCTCTCTGACATGTATATATATACATATATGTATACATTTGTATATACATACATATATGTAGAAAAGGTATGAATGAGACTGGATATCTTCACAATACAAGAGATGTATTTGACCGGTTTCGATTACGTCATCAGAAATACATACATAAGAGAAAAAACATAGCACATATATACTACATGGGAGCTGGTAAATCACCTGACGACTGTGACCTCGCACTCGTTATGCGCATAATTGCAGCTGCGACCTTGGATACTTTAAACCTGCCTGATGCGGTATTTATATTCTTTTCTGTCGCGATGTATGCAGCTTCCATCCCAAGGTGACACTTTCAACCTAGGCCCTACACCCCCTGGTAAGGCCTTAACCGGAGTGTCTCACTTAGAGGAAGTTGTACAATCCTCAATCAATGAGGATCTGTATTTATCTGATGCCACCAGCACTGGGGCATCGGAAGATGAAGCAAGTGACACTGAGTAACCATCATGGCACACAATCTAAGCATACTGCAGTGGAATATCTGTAGCTATAAAAGCAAGAACTCATTTCCCCAGTCCATTGTGCGAGCAAGGAGCATTGACGTCGTCATGCTCCAGGAGACACTAACAATGGGATCCGTGTGCTTCTCAGGATATCATGCCTTCACCACTCCAAACCTGGATGGTGCTAGAGGCCTGATGACCCTGGTAAAAGAAGCTATCCCTTGCTCCTTAATAGCCAATCCGCCGCACTGTGGAGATGGTGTTGAATCTCTTGCTGTTGAGATTCAGCTACCTGGGGGCTCTATAAAAATATACAATATTTATAGCAAACCACTGTGTGAGAGCTTAGATCTAAACCAGGTCTATGCTACTGCAGCACAAGACCGAGTGATCATAGGGGGAGACTTCAATGCACACATGGCCATGCTGAATCCCCGCAAAAGGCCGAACGCGGCAGGCATTCACATAGCAGAAGTGCTTGAGACATTCCCTGAGATCGCTCTTCTCAACACCAAAGAACCAACGCATGTGAAGGGAGGGGTCCTAGACCTCACCTTTGCCACTGCAACAATGGTGGAGAGAATTCGATGGTGTGTTGATGATACAGTTACTAGTGATCACTACGGCATAGTCACCACATTAATGGATGCAGGTCCAGCCCAAAGACCACATCACATTCCTAAATGGAAAACTGACAAGGCCAACTGGTTTGCCTTCCAAGAAGGCTTGGCTCGATGTCTGAAAGACAATGAACCCAATAACAATAATGAAGATGTGGATGTGCTAGAGGCAAGGCTAATCCAGGCCATAAACCAGGCAGCCTCACAAACCATTCCCAAAACTCGTCCATGGTCCAGAACTCACAAAGACGCCTGGTACTATAATGACGAGATCAAAGAGGTCAACCACAGGGTTAATATGTGTAGAAAAAACTTCCGACGGCAAAGATCTCCCGACAATCTGGCCCTGCTGAGGGAAGCTGTTGTGGATGCCAAGGAAACTGCCAACAGAGTAAGGCAGGAAAAATGGCTGGAATGGTGCCAGTCTTTTGGGTACCAGACCAGCCTTACAGAGTTGTGGAAACGGGTCAGGCAAGCGACAAGCCGCCAAGCCCCGAAATGCACTCATCATGACCCACAATCAGAGGCTAACAGATTGGTGCTTGAGTTCTCTGCCAGAACCAGCACCAACAATCTGCCTCCAATGATGAGAGAAAAACAACAAAACTTAAATCCAGAAAGACTTGCTCTCATAAGAGACAAGGCACTCGAAGCTGATGAAGCAGATGCCTTGTTCTCTCTTAGGGAACTAAGAAAATCATACAAATCCAGTTCTGGGTCAGCACCGGGATCTGATGGGATCTCTCACCCCATCATTTCGCATCTAGGCCTTGCAGGAGAACTTGCATTCTTGCAGGTTATCAACAAATCCTGGCAAACAGCCACGGTGCCCCAGAGCTGGAAACAAGCCACAATAGTTCCCATCCCAAAGCCAAAGGAGCCTGGCAAGTACCGCCCCATCTCTCTTCTCAGCTGCCTGGGCAAAACAGCTGAGAAGATGGTACTCAACAGGCTCCGATGGAAAACGGGTCCCCCCCATGAACACCTGCACGGGTTCACAAGGGGTAAGAGCACTGCTCATAGCATTTCCACACTCTTAAGCACAATCTGCACCTCGCCCGCCGTGGTTGTCTTTCTTGACCTGGAGAAGGCTTTTGAGTTGGCAAGTCCACTTGCCATTCAAGAGACCCTAATCCACAAAGGAGTCAAAGGCAGACTCTTGGCCTGGATAGCTGACTATTTTAAAAATAGATCAGCAAATGTCAGATTTCAAGGCCACCTCTCACAGCACATGCCACTTGAAAATGGAACTCCCCAGCCCTGTTTAATACCCTCATGTCCAACATACTCGACATTCACCTGCCAGAGGGATGCAAGATCATCTCTTATGCAGATGACTTGGCAATCATAGCCTCTGGCAACCACTGCTTAACTAGAGCTCAGCGTTGTCTGAACCTGGTGTCTGATGAGTGTTGTAGGACGGGTCTAAAAATATCAGCAGCAAAATCCAAAGCAATGGCACTGAGAACCAATGTCAGAAACAAAAAACTCACCATACAGGGTATGGATCTGGAATGGGTGAAGGAATATCTATACCTTGGTGTATGGATAGGACACACACTCACTTTCAAAAAGGAGATCCAATACCTGCTTGACAGAACCAAGGAAAGACTGTCAGTCATGAAAGTCATGACAGGGAGACACAAAGGAGCAGGTCACAAAGTACTAAGATCATTCTATGTACATGCTGTCCGTCCTATTATTGACTATGCATCTGCGCCCTCATTGCTTCCAGCACAACATTAAAAGAAAAACTGGAAACAATACAAAACGAAGCAGCCAGGATCATTCTAGGTGCACCTAAGTGGACAAAGGTCATCAGCCTCCTCATGGAAACTGATTTACCGTCCGTGGACACTAGAATTGATCTAATGGCAGCACAGTTCCTTTCCAAGGTCCTGCAGGCACCCACAAACTCCTATTTAAGACAAAGAGTTCTCAGACGCCTACAACAAGATTATCAGTTGTTTGCAGACAATTCCTGGCTCACACATACAGCCAGAGTTTTGATACGCTTTCAACTAAAAGATTCATTGCTTGCCAAGGGTATGGACTCCCCCCACCCTGATTACAAAGAACCCCCGCCGTGGGCAAACGAAATGATCGAATTCTCAATTCTAAATCTCACAATGAGAAAAGATCAATATTCCATGCCTAGCCTAAAGGCACAAGCACAAAGGGTCATTGAACAAATAACTCCGCCGGGTAGTATAACTTACTACACGGACGGATCCGTGGATCCAATAAACCATACTACAGGCGCCGGCTTTGCAACAAAGGATACCACAGCATCCATTAGGGTCACTGACAATGCCTCAACGCTTCAGGCTGAAACGGTTGCGATCATGGAAGCATTGACACACGCGTCCCTGAGGAGAGGGCACGTCATTCACACAGATTCAAGAGCAACTATTGACAGTTTACAGCATAGCATGCCCCCAGATAACATCTACCTCTTGACAACAGTACTATACATAGCCCAAAGAATCCTTAGTCAAGGTAGAAGAATCATCATAAACTGGGTCCCAAGCCACATAGGCATACAAGGGAACGAGCTTGCTGATAAACTAGCCGAAAAGGGCAGGGGTATGCCCCCATCCTCCATGATCGTTAAACCCAGCCGAAGGGGACTGAGCCAAGGTACCAAAGCTGCAGCGTGTGCGGTCCTCCGGGGAGCACATAGAGAAAACATCACAAAATCGCTCGCTGCCAAGTGGTACTCTGATGCTTCAGGCTATGAGCCACTGGCCCTTCCTCCAAATACAAAAAGAGGTACCGAAGTCATACTATTCAGACTAAGACTAGGTTACCAATGCGCTTGGCAAATTATTGACAGTGAGTCTGGGAGGTCATGTAAACACTGCGGCGAGCCTAACGCCACCCTGTTACATTACTTGCAGAATTGTGTACACACACAATTTCTGAGACAGGGACCACCCACCACAGCCGCCGGGCTGGTAAAAAGGGTGTGCAACATGCTTTCACCATGGCAGCTGGATCGCTTGCTTGCAATCCAGCCACCGCGGTAAGCATGCAGTTCAAAGAAAACATTTGAGTTAACTAGAAATAGTTAACACAGGCCGGGCCACCCCAGAGAAAAGGCCCGGGCGAAGCATGACTTCGCAAATCTAACTGAACTGAACTGAACAGCTTCCATGACCTTCCTTTTCTGTTTACTCAATCCTTCATGGATTACTTCGGCTTCCTTCCAGTTCGGTAGATGTCCAGCTTCATCTACATGAACTACCATGGCATTGGAAGTCCTGTGGTGACGGACGTCGGCTCGATGTTCGATGATCCTGGTGTTGAAGCCTCGTCCTGTTTCACCAAAATAGGCCTTATCGCAACCGCTGCAGGGTATGCGATATACTGCACTGTTGGGGTTGCTTTTCAACTGCTTCCTGTCTCGTATCATATCGTGTATCTTTTCCCCGGATGTGCTGGCGATTTTTACTGTTTTTCCAAAGTATTTGCTGATCGCCTGGGAAACGTTGCATGGAGGCAGTATGAGGAAGTCAGAGTATGTCACTGGGGTTGTTCTTGCAAGTATGTTCTCCGCTTTCTTTCTGAGGTTTAGCAGGAGACCTTTTGGGTACTTATGTTGCATAAAAGAATTAATTACATATGTAACCTCAGTCTCAAGAAACTCAGGGCTGCAGATCCTCAGTGCCCGGAGAAAGAAGCCAATTACAACCCCAGATTTTGTTTTGCTGCTGTGGGCGGAGTAATAATGGATATAATCGTCTTTATTCGTAGGCTTTCTATATACAGAGAAACGTAGGCCGTCATCATCCCGATGAATCAGAGTGTCCAGGAAAGGTAACTTCTGATCCACTTCCTCCTCCACGGTGAACTGGATTTTCTCGTTGACGGAGTTTAGTCGCGTCAGCATACGGTGTAAACACGACCTTCTGGGGACGATGACGAGGACATCATCTACGTAACGGAGCCACGTCGAATGCCTGCCGATTATATCCTTGTAGTGGTCCCTTTCTAATGTCGAGACAGGAAGCAGTTGAAAAGCAACCCCAACAGTGCAGTATATCGCATACCCTGCAGCGGTTGCGATAAGGCCTATTTTGGTGAAACAGGACGAGGCTTCAACACCAGGATCATCGAACATCGAGCCGACGTCCGTCACCACAGGACTTCCAATGCCATGGTAGTTCATGTAGATGAAGCTGGACATCTACCGAACTGGAAGAAAGCCGAAGTAATCCATGAAGGATTGAGTAAACAGAAAAGGAAGGTCATGGAAGCTGCATACATCGCGACAGAAAAGAATATGAATACCGCATCAGGCAGGTTTAAAGTATCCAAGGTCGCAGCTGCAATTATGCGCATAACGAGTGCGAGGTCACAGTCGTCAGGTGATTTACCAGCTCCCATGTAGTATATATATGCTATGTTTTTTCTCTTATGTATGTATTTCTGATGAAGACGTAATCGAAACCGGTCAAATACATCTCTTGTATTGTGAAGATATCCAGTCTCATTCATACCTTTTCTACATTTGTCAACATGGATACGTTTCATACATATATGTATATATATACATATATATATATATATACATAAGTATATATACATATATGTATACATATATGTGTATATATACATATAAGTATACATATATGTATATGTGTTTATATATTTACATATAAGTATATATATGTATATATATATATATATATATATATATATATATATATATATATATATATATATGTGTGTGTGTGTGTGTGTGTGTGTGTGTGTGTGTGTGTGTGTATACACATATGTATACATATGTGTGTACACACACACACACACACACACACACACACACACACACACACATATATATATATATATATATATATATATATATATATATATATATATATAAGTATATATATATATATAATTATATATATATATATACATGTAAGTATACATATATGTATATATATACATGTATGTATGTGTATATATATACATATATGTATACATGTATGTGTATAAATATACATATATGTATATATATACATATATGTAAATATATTTATATATACATATATGTTTATATATATATGTATATATACATATATGTATACATGTGTATATATACATATATGTAAATATATGTATATATGCATATATGTATATATATGTATATATACATATATGTATACATATATGTATATATATACATATATGTATACATGTGTGTATATATACATATATGTATGTATATATGTGTATGTGTATGTATATGTGCATGTATATATGCATATATATGTATGTATATATGTATATATATACATATATGTATATGTATTTATGTATGTATATGTATTTATGTATGTATATGTATTTATGTATGTATATGTATTTATGTATGTATATGTATTTATGTATGTATATGTATTTATGTATGTATATGTATTTATGTATGTATATGTATTTATGTATGTATATGTATTTATGTATGTATATGTATTTATGTATGTATATGTATTTATGTATGTATATGTATTTATGTATGTATATGTATTTATGTATGTATATGTATTTATGTATGTATATGTATTTATGTATGTATATGTATATATATGTATTTATATATGTATGTATATGTATGTGTGTGTGTGTTGGTGTGCATATATATATATATATATATATATATATATATATATATATATATATATATATATATATTCACACATGCAAACATACATACAAGCATAGCCACAGATGTGTGCTGCGTGGCTCGACTGAACGTGTCATGATTTGGGCTGTGAAAGGACAAGGAACAAGACTTCGGGAACCTTGCTGAGGAGGTCGAAGGGCTTTTCTTAGTAAAAGACCTTCATCCTGCCTGCCAGACTCTGAGAAACTCCCTTTCAAATGACTGCAATTCACTTAGTGGATGGATGGATCATCTTGGATCATGCTGGGGTTCGCGAATGTTAGGATGAGTACTTTGAGCAGTTGTATCAAGTAGATCCTCTAGCAGTCAGTTTGGATAGAAATGTTGAAGCAATCCCAGTGTCGGATCTACCCTGAATGAGGTCAGGGAGGCGACTTCTAAACTGAGGGTTGGGAAAGTTTCGGGCATATGTGGTATCCCTGCCAAACTATTAAGGGATGGTGATGAACCTATGACATGGGGCTCGCACGCTTCATCTGGTAAGCCAGTACCATTCCCCCGGACCCTTTCTGGGACAAGAAAGGGGGTCGATGGGACTGCAGCAACTTGCGTGACATTACACTGCTCAGCATCAAGTCAAGTCACTCCCATAGTCGTAAAACCGTTGAGGCATTTTGCTGCATTCGCCTCTCTCTTCCATCCGGCGCGATCATCTGCCAGTCTTATACATTCTGTGATAATTTTTCCTGTCCATCTTTGAATATCACCAAGCCAGTTCGTTTTGGGTCTTCCTTGCTTTCTTGTGCCTTCAACTGTCCCGTGCATGATGCTATGCGCTAGGATCCCTGGACGGCGCGTTATGTGTCCAAACCATTGCAGCTTCCTTCTGGCCTTTTCGAGCAGTTGTTCAAATGATCCGGCCTTTTCAGTGACTTCTTGAATAACGGATGTGTTGGTACGGTGATCTCGGTAACTGACTCCCAAAATACTCCGAAAGCAACGCATTTCAAAAGCGTTTAGTCTCTCTTCTAACCGTTTGTTGAGGGTCCATGACTCACAACCGTAAAGCACTACAGATGTTATCAGTGCGTGCATTAATTTGATCTTTGTTTTCACTTTTATTTTCTTGCTGTTCCAGATATTACTTAGTTTGGCTAATTGTGATGTTGCAATTGCAAGTCTAGTGGTGATTTCATTCTGTGATGTCATATTTTCGTTCAAGGTGGATCCCAAGTATTTAAATGTTTCAACTGTTGATAAACGCTCGCCTCCCACTTTGATGTCAGTGTCACTTTCTTCGCTGTTTTGCCTTGATGTTACCATGATCTTGCTTTTTTCACTACTTATCTCCATTCCATACTTCCTTGTTATGCTGTCCAATCTTTCCGTGATGTCAGAAAGTTCTTCACTGTTGCCTGCAATCAAATCGATGTCATCCGCAAATCTTAGATTGCTCACTTTTTGTCCTGCCACTGAAACTGTTCCTTCAAAATTTTCCATGGCTTCAAGCATTATTTCTAAAAACTAATTGAATGGTATGCATCCTTGTCGTACTCCAACAGTACTTCTGAACCATCTAAGTGCACTTCCGTCAGATATTACTACATTTGTGGCCTCACCATACAATGCTTCGATCAGATGTACTAAGTGTAAGCTGATGTTGTGCTTCTTCATCGTGTACCAAGGAGCCTTTCTCCACACTCTACCAAAGGCTTTCTTAAAATCAATGAAGT
>NC_091552.1:24709024-24711345 GCF_042767895.1 Penaeus vannamei
GAACATAGGTAAATGGGAAAAGCAAACACACATGAATCACCAAACAGAAACAACTTCACGAAGTTTTGTCACGACGCAGGAAGTTACGGTCCCTATGTCACTAACTTCCTGCTCGTAACCCGATTTCACCAAATGCCGAGCGTCTCTGATTGTGTAATCTGATTGTAAATTTATGTTCCATATAATGCCATCGAATGACCCTCCTCCTTTGGCTTAAATGTAGCGTGAAAAGAAGCAAAAGAAATTGATACACCAAACTTGTAACACTCTGAAGTATATACATGAAGTCTACATACGTATATATATGCTTATCTATAGATATGAATAAAAAAATGAATCTATATGTATATATATATATATATATATATATATATATATATATATATATATATATATGTGTGTGTGTGTGTGTGTGTGTGTGTGTGTGTGTGTGTGTGTGTGTGTGTGTGTGTGTGTGTGTGTATGGGTGTGTATATATCACATATCATATATATATATATATATATATATATATATATATATATATATATATATATATATATATATATATATATATATCATCGGTATCATGCCGGAACTTGGCCCATCTCTAGCTCCTCACCACGGATCTGACTAATCTGCTCAAGCCACGACATCCTAGATCATTCCACACGCCTCCTCCACCCAGGGTTGTCTCGAGCAGTGACAACTTGGTGGACAGTATCATCCTGTGGGAAGCGAGTTGGCGGTCACGGATTGTGCAAGTTCATTGCTTCATTGCGAAATGCATCTTGAGCCACCACTAGAGTTTCGAGAGACTCAGATAGAATAGCAAAGGCAAAGTCGGTAACCTTGATATTGCCTATTGTTGTTCCACAAAAGTAGTTCTACCTAGTATTTAGTTCATGCGAATGTAAACGTGCTGGTGCAAGAAAACAGCCTAGCCTTACTCCTGAACTGAACTTTACAGCACTTCCAGTACCAGTATACAGGCTTGCTAATAGCACTCCTTACTAGGATTTCTCTCTGTCTCATCGTGGGTGATTCACGATGCATCGTATCGAACGCCTTCTTGAGGTCGATGTAGGCTGTAAGCAGCCCACGCCCGAACTCACGACGGCGCTCTACAATGACTCGGTGTGAGGATACGATCTATTGTGGACTTACCAGGAGTGAATCCAGATTGCTCCGGCCTCTGGTGCCTCAACAGGTGGTCTGTGATACATCTCAGAAAGATGTGAGTGAAAACCTTACCTAGTATACTGAGCAGTATGATGCCTCGGTGATTGCTACACACATACAAATATAGATGTACACACACATACAAGCATTTATACATATATGTATATGTGTGAGTATGTATGTATATAAATTAATATACGTGTATGTATATTAATTTACACACACACATACACACACACACACCACAAACATACACACACACTCACACACACATATACACATACACACACACGCACACACACACACACACACACACATACATATATATTATATATACATATATATTATATATGGATATACATTATATACATAAGCGTATATATATGTATTATATATATACACATTACATATATGTATATATATGTATATATGTAAATTAATATATATCTATCTATATATAAGTGTGTGTGTGTATGATGCGTCATCGATCGATCGCGCTGCGCGTTCGAGGGATATATTATCTTGGAGGAAATCATTTAAGGATTTGTCAAAGGTAAAATAAGGTAAAATAAAAATATGATAAATGAAAAAGTCAACAACCTGTGATGTATTACTGAATAGGATGTGGTATTATTTTTTAGTCCGTGGGGAACCCCATAGGTGGATGATGGGGCACGCAGCCCGCCGCCCCCATTTATATGGGGCAGCGTCGGTGGGGGTGGCAGAGGTGGCATCCACCCGGAGCGACTGCCAGAGGCTGAACCTCAGGCGGGAAGTCAGAGTGGGGGCTTGGAACGTCCGTTCTTTGCGTCAGGATGATCGGTTGCCTCTACTGTCGAGGGAACTGGGGAGGCTGAGAGTTGAGGTGGCTGCTCTCTCGGAGGTGAGGAGGCCTGGCAGCGGCATGACCTGTGTAGGTGGCTACACCTATTACTGGTCGGGCCGCAGCGATGGCCACCATCTCCAGGGAGTAGCCATTGCCGTCTCCAGCAGACTCCAGCCCTCGGTAGTAGAGGTTACTCCTGTTGATGAGCGTATAATGGTATTGAGATTGAAGCTTTCTTTTGGCTTCATGTCTCTTATTGCTGTGTACGCTCCTACCGATGTTTGTAAACTTGATGTAAAAGAGATGTTCTATGTCAAACTTACATCTGTGGTAG
>NC_091552.1:24711845-24716845 GCF_042767895.1 Penaeus vannamei
AGCCACGTCGAATGCCTGCCGATTATATCCTTGTAGTGGTCCCTTTCTAATGTCGAGACAGGAAGCAGTTGAAAAGCAACCCCAACAGTGCAGTATATCGCATACCCTGCAGCGGTTGCGATAAGGCCTATTTTGGTGAAACAGGACGAGGCTTCAACACCAGGATCATCGAACATCGAGCCGACGTCCGTCACCACAGGACTTCCAATGCCATGGTAGTTCATGTAGATGAAGCTGGACATCTACCGAACTGGAAGAAAGCCGAAGTAATCCATGAAGGATTGAGTAAACAGAAAAGGAAGGTCATGGAAGCTGCATACATCGCGACAGAAAAGAATATGAATACCGCATCAGGCAGGTTTAAAGTATCCAAGGTCGCAGCTGCAATTATGCGCATAACGAGTGCGAGGTCACAGTCGTCAGGTGATTTACCAGCTCCCATGTAGTATATATATGCTATGTTTTTTCTCTTATGTATGTATTTCTGATGAAGACGTAATCGAAACCGGTCAAATACATCTCTTGTATTGTGAAGATATCCAGTCTCATTCATACCTTTTCTACATTTGTCAACATGGATACGTTTCATACATATATGTATATATATACATATATATATATATATACATAAGTATATATACATATATGTATACATATATGTGTATATATACATATAAGTATACATATATGTATATGTGTTTATATATTTACATATAAGTATATATATGTATATATATATATATATATATATATATATATATATATATATATATATATATTGTGTGTGTGTGTGTGTGTGTGTGTGTGTGTGTGTGTGTGTGTGTATACACATATGTATACATATGTGTATACACACACACACACACACACACACACACACACACACACACACATATATATATATATATATATATATATATATATATATATTTATATATATAAGTATATATATATATATAATTATATATATATATATACATGTAAGTATACATATATGTATATATATACATGTATGTATGTGTATATATATACATATATGTATACATGTATGTGTATAAATATACATATATGTATATATATACATATATGTAAATATATTTATATATACATATATGTTTATATATATATGTATATATACATATATGTATACATGTGTATATATACATATATGTAAATATATGTATATATGCATATATGTATATATATGTATATATACATATATGTATACATATATGTATATATATACATATATGTATACATGTGTGTATATATACATATATGTATGTATATATGTGTATGTGTATGTATATGTGCATGTATATATGCATATATATGTATGTATATATGTATATATATACATATATGTATATGTATTTATGTATGTATATGTATTTATGTATGTATATGTATTTATGTATGTATATGTATTTATGTATGTATATGTATTTATGTATGTATATGTATTTATGTATGTATATGTATTTATGTATGTATATGTATTTATGTATGTATATGTATTTATGTATGTATATGTATTTATGTATGTATATGTATTTATGTATGTATATGTATTTATGTATGTATATGTATTTATGTATGTATATGTATTTATGTATGTATATGTATTTATGTATGTATATGTATATATATGTATTTATATATGTATGTATATGTATGTGTGTGTGTGTTGGTGTGCATATATATATATATATATATATATATATATATATATATATATATATATATATATATATATATATATATATATTCACACATGCAAACATACATACAAGCATAGCCACAGATGTGTGCTGCGTGGCTCGACTGAACGTGTCATGATTTGGGCTGTGAAAGGACAAGGAACAAGACTTCGGGAACCTTGCTGAGGAGGTCGAAGGGCTTTTCTTAGTAAAAGACCTTCATCCTGCCTGCCAGACTCTGAGAAACTCCCTTTCAAATGACTGCAATTCACTTAGTGGATGGATGGATCATCTTGGATCATGCTGGGGTTCGCGAATGTTAGGATGAGTACTTTGAGCAGTTGTATCAAGTAGATCCTCTAGCAGTCAGTTTGGATAGAAATGTTGAAGCAATCCCAGTGTCGGATCTACCCTGAATGAGGTCAGGGAGGCGACTTCTAAACTGAGGGTTGGGAAAGTTTCGGGCATATGTGGTATCCCTGCCAAACTATTAAGGGATGGTGATGAACCTATGACATGGGGCTCGCACGCTTCATCTGGTAAGCCAGTACCATTCCCCCGGACCCTTTCTGGGACAAGAAAGGGGGTCGATGGGACTGCAGCAACTTGCGTGACATTACACTGCTCAGCATCAAGTCAAGTCACTCCCATAGTCGTAAAACCGTTGAGGCATTTTGCTGCATTCGCCTCTCTCTTCCATCCGGCGCGATCATCTGCCAGTCTTATACATTCTGTGATCTTTTTTCCTGTCCATCTTTGAATATCACCAAGCCAGTTCGTTTTGGGTCTTCCTCGCTTTCTTGTGCCTTCAACTGACCCGTGCATGATGCTATGCGTTAGGGTCCCTGGACGGCGCGTTACGTGTCCAAACCATTGCAGCTTCCTCATTCTGGCCTTTTCGAGCAGTCGTTCAAATGATCCGGCCTTTTCAGTGACTTCTTGAATAACGGATGTGTTGGTACGGTGATCCCGGTAACTGACTCCCAATATACGCCGAAAGCAACGCATTTCAAAAGCGTTTAGTCTCTCTTCTAACCGTTTGTTGAAGGTCCATGACTCAACCGTAAAGCACTACAGATGTTATCAGTGAGTGCATTAATTTGATCTTTGTTTTCACTTTTATTTTCTTGCTGTTCCAGATATTACTTTGGCTAATTGTGATGTTGCAATTGCAAGTCTAGCGGTGATTTCATTCTGTGATGTCATATTTTCGTTCAAGGTGGATCCCTAGTATTTAAATGTTTCAACTGTTGATAAACGCTCGCCTCCCACTTTGATGTCAGTGTCACTTTCTTCGCTGTTTTGCCTTGATGTTACCATAATCTTGCTTTTTTCACTACTTATCTCCATTCCATACTTCCTTCTTATGCTGTCCAATCTTTCCGTGATGTTAGAAAGTTCTTCACTGTTGCCTGCAATCAAATCGATGTCATTCGCAAATCTTAGATTGCTCACTTTTTGTCCTGCCACTGAAACAGTTCCTTCAAAATTTTCCATGGCTTCAAGCATTATTTGTTCTAAAAACAAATTGAACATGGGTGAAAGTATGCATCCCTGTCGTACTCCAACAGTAGTTCTGAACCATTTAAGTGCACTTCCGTCAGATATTACTGCATTTGTGGCCTCATCATACAATGCTTCGATCAGACGTACTAAGTGTAAGCTGATGTTGTGCTTTTTCATCGTGTACCACAGAGCCTTTCTCCACACTCTATCAAAGGCTTTCTTAAAATCAATGAAGTTGTGGTGTAGTTCTCGCTGATGGTCTCGGAATTTTTCCCCAAGGATTCGGACGTTGCAAATTTGCTCTGCAGTACTACGTCCTTCACGGAAGCCAGCCTGTTCCTCTTTCAGAACACTCTCAATCTGAGATTTAAGTCTCTCCTCAATTACTCTTAGCATTACTTTACTTGCGTGGCAAATTAAACTGATGGTTCTATAATTGCTACATTTTCGTGTCCCCTTTCTTTGGTATTGGTATTATTAGTGATTGTGTCCACTGTGTTGGCCATTCTTTGTTTTTCCAAATTAGCTTACAAATTTTATGAAGTATTATAACAGTGGATTCTCCTATTTGGAGTAACTCAGCTGGTATATTATCCACTCCAGCAGCTTTGCCTTTTTTTATTTGCCAATTGCATGTTCAACTTCTCTTCTTGTAATGTCAGGTTTGTCAGCATCGTCGATGTTTCCAGGACCTCCTTATTTCAGTTCTTCTACAATCTCTGGGCTCGTCTGGATTGGATAGTTATATAGTTCCTTCACATACTGAGTCCATCGTTCCTGGATCTTACTATTCTCTGTTAAGAGGTTCCCGTTCGCGTCTTCTATGCCTGGCTGCTTTGTAGATTTCTTTCTGTTTAGCTGTTTGATTGTATCAAAAGCCTTGCTGACCACAGCATACCAGGCAGAATTTTCGTTGACATTCTACTGAGACGGATTCTTGCAGCCTACATCGACCTCAACATAGTATTTGACTCTTTGCATAGCGAGTTGCAATGGGAGACTTTGGGGAATTCTGACAAGGATTATTTGTTTAACAGCAAGCCTATAAACAATTTATAGTATACTGCATAGTCGTGCAATCTCGCTGACCACATGGCCGTGTTCACACCACGAGGGGATAGCCTTCATGCGTACCCAGGCTCGCTGTCTGCCTGCACCTAAATATAACCCATGCTTGCCTCATCAGGCCTATAAGGGGTCAGCAGAGGTTAACCTTACTCTCACTTATTCGCTCACACTGCCCATCTGTTGACCGGGCGATCACCGCTCCACAAAGCCACGCTCTTGCTTGAGCCTGCTGGCCTCGTACCACCAGACTACGTCATCAAGTCGTGTCTATTTCCATAAATGCGTGTTACTCTGCCCACCTTTATTCATCCATATAGGAGGTTAATTCCTCTTACACTGTTACTGAAAATTATGTAGAGTGTGATGGGGGCCTGGCGAGCTTTTTCTCTATTAATTCAGGAGTAATATAAGGCTATGTTCTTGCACCAACACCTTTCAACACTTGCATGGACTGCATAATGAACAGAGCTACTATCCAGAGTCATTGTGGAGCAACGCTAGGCAATATCAAGGTCACAGACCTTGCCTTCGCTGACAGTGTTGCTACCCTATCGAAGTCTCTGGAATCACTGGTGGCAGCTTCACTTTATTTAGCATTGAAGCAAAGCCCTTGCGTCTAGAGGCCTCCCGGATGTTGACCAAGAACCAGGATTTAGGGGGCCTGTTAGGAAAGTGTTCAATCGATCTATGCTTACGGCGGGGACCTCGATGTCACAGAGAGCCTTG
>NC_091552.1:24721845-24724345 GCF_042767895.1 Penaeus vannamei
TATTATTATATATATACACATTACATATATGTATATATATGTATATATGTAAATTAATATATATCTATCTATATATAAGTGTGTGTGTGTATGATGCGTCATCGATCGATCGCGCTGCGCGTTCGAGGGATATATTATCTTGGAAGAAATCATTTAAGGATTTGTCAAAGGTAAAATAAGGTAAAATAAAAATATGATAAATGAAAAAGTCAACAACCTGTGATGTATTACTGAATAGGATGTGGTATTATTTTTTAGTCCGTGGGGAACCCCATAGGTGGATGATGGGGCACGCAGCCCGCCGCCCCCTTTTATATGGGGCAGCGTCGGTGGGGGTGGCAGAGGTGGCATCCACCCGGAGCGACTGCCAGAGGCTGAACCTCAGGCGGGAAGTCAGAGTGGGGGCTTGGAACGTCCGTTCTTTGCGTCAGGATGATCGGTTGCCTCTACTGTCGAGGGAACTGGGGAGGCTGAGAGTTGAGGTGGCTGCTCTCTCGGAGGTGAGGAGGCCTGGCAGCGGCATGACCTGTGTAGGTGGCTACACCTATTACTGGTCGGGCCGCAGCGATGGCCACCATCTCCAGGGAGTAGCCATTGCCGTCTCCAGCAGACTCCAGCCCTCGGTAGTAGAGGTTACTCCTGTTGATGAGCGTATAATGGTATTGAGATTGAAGCTTTCTTTTGGCTTCATGTCTCTTATTGCTGTGTACGCTCCTACCGATGTTTGTAAACTTGATGTAAAAGAGATGTTCTACGTCAAACTTACATCTGTGGTAGACAGATGTCCCCGGCAAGATATTCGCATTGTTCTGGGTGACTTCAATGATGCCGGTAGCGAGAATAGCCTCCTTTTCCGGGACTGTGCTAGGTCCCAGAAATTGAGGATTTCTGGTTCCTGGTACCAGCGCCCAGACCCACATCGCTGGACATGGTACAGTGATGCAGGTAATGCAGCCAAGGAGATCGACCACATACTCGTTACCACTCGTTGGAGGATCCCTCAGAATTGCAGAGTGTACAGGAGTGCTGAGTTCTGTGGTACTGACCATAGATTGGTTGTGGCTACCCTCCGGGTCCACTTCAAAACTCCCCAGCGGTCAAATGATCACCCTAGGGTGTTTCATTTGGACAGGCTGAAGGAGGAGGAGTGTGCCCACGGGTTTGCTGAGGCAATCTCTGATCGCTTCGCAATGCTTGACGGTCTGACAGACCCTGTTCTTCTGTGGGATACCTTTAAGCGTGAAACACTTGATGCAACTCAAGATACGATTGGTGTACGCCCGAAAGCAGTACAGAACTCCATCTCGCAGGAGACACTGGAAGCCACAGATGCATGTCGTGCGGCTCGTCTGACAGGGGATCGGGAATTGCACCGTTCTCATGTACGCAGAACTCGGTCCCTGTTAAGAAGGGGCAAGGAACAGTTTATTAGGTCTTGCAGAGGAGGTAGAAGGCCATTTCTTAGTAAATGACCTTCATCCTGCATACCAAGCCCTGAGAAAGCTGAACTCCAAGCCCTCTTCACAGGTGACAGCAGTTCGCTCAGTAAGTGGTCAGATCCTTTCAGATCCTGTTGTGGTGCGGGAACGTTGGGCTGAGTATTTTGAGCAGCTGTACCAGGTTGACTCACCAACAGTTAACTTGGATGCGGGTAGTGTCGAGATCCCGCTGCCAGATCCACCCATCAGTGAGGACCCTCCCTCCCTAATTGAAGTTAGGGGGGCGATTTCCAAGCTGAAGAGTGGTAAAGCAGCGGGTATCTGCGGCATACCAGCTGAACTGTTAAAGGCTGGTGGTGAACCTATGGCTCGGGGGTTACATGCTGTCCTGGCTGCCATCTGGCGGTCCGGTTCCGTTCCTCCTGACCTGTTGAGGGGTGTGGTCATCTCTCTCTGGAAGGGGAAGGGGGACCGTTGGGACTGCAGCAATCACCGAGGTATCACACTGCTCAGTATACCAGGCAAGGTTCTCGCCCACATCCTTCTGAGACATATCAGAGACCATCTACTGAGGCACCAGAGACTGGAGCAATCCGGATTCACTCTTGGTAAGTCCACAATAGATCATCTCCTCACACTTCGAGTCATTGTAGAGCGCCGCCGTGAGTTCGGGCGTGGGCTGCTTGCAGCCTATATCGACCTCAAGAAGGTGTTCGATACGGTGCATCGAGAGTCACTTTGGGAGATCCTGAGGCTGAGAGGAATACCAACAAGGATTATTGGACTAATAGCAAGCCTGTATACTGGTACTGAAAGTGCTGTAAAGTGTGATGGGGGCCTGTCGAGCTTCTTTCCTGTTAGTTCAGGAGTGAGGCAAGGCTGTGTCCTTGCACCAACTCTTTTCAACACTTGCATGGACTGGATACTGGGTAGAGCTACTGTTCAAAGTCATTGTGGAGCAACACTGGGCAATATTAAGGTTACAGACCTTGACTTTGCTGATGACTTTGCCATCCTATCTGAGTCTTTGGAAACCCTAGTGGCGGCTCTTGATGCATTTA
>NC_091552.1:24779898-24782398 GCF_042767895.1 Penaeus vannamei
GATGGTCTCTGATATGTCTCAGAAGGATGTGGGCGAGAACCTTGCCTGGTATACTGAGCAGTGTGATACCTCGGTGATTGCTGCAGTCCCAACGGTCCCCCTTCCCCTTCCAGAGAGAGATGACCACACCCCTCAACAGGTCAGGAGGAACGGAACCGGACCGCCAGATGGCAGCCAGGACAGCATGTAACCCCCGAGCCATAGGTTCACCACCAGCCTTTAACAGTTCAGCTGGTATGCCGCAGATACCCGCTGCTTTACCACTCTTCAGCTTGGAAATCGCCCCCCTAACTTCAATTAGGGAGGGAGGGTCCTCACTGATGGGTGGATCTGGCAGCGGGATCTCGACACTACCCGCATCCAAGTTAACTGTTGGTGAGTCAACCTGGTACAGCTGCTCAAAATACTCAGCCCAACGTCCCCGCACCGCAACAGGATCTGAAACGATCTGACCACTTACTGAGCGAACTGCTGTCACCTGTGAAGAGGGCTTGGAGTTCAGCTTTCTCAGGGCTTGGTATGCAGGATGAAGGTCATTTACTAAGAAATGGCCTTCTACCTCCTCTGCAAGACCTAATAAACTGTTCCTTGCCCCTTCTTAACAGGGACCGAGTTCTGCGCACATGAGAACGGTGCAATTCCCGATCCCCTGTCAGACGAGCCGCACGACATGCATCTGTGGCTTCCAGTGTCTCCTGCGAGATGGAGTTCTGTACTGCTTTCGGGCGTACACCAATCGTATCTTGAGTTGCATCAAGTGTTTCACGCTTAAAGGTATCCCACAGAAGAACAGGGTCTGTCAGACCGTCAAGCATTGCGAAGCGATCAGAGATTGCCTCAGCAAACCCGTGGGCACACTCCTCCTTCAGCCTGTCCAAATGAAACACCCTAGGGTGATCATTTGACCGCTGGGGAGTTTTGAAGTGGACCCGGAGGGTAGCCACAACCAATCTATGGTCAGTACCACAGAACTCAGCACTCCTGTACACTCTGCAATTCTGAGGGATCCTCCAACGAGTGGTAACGAGTATGTGGTCGATCTCCTTGGCTGCATTACCTGCATCACTGTACCATGTCCAGCGATGTGGGTCTGGGCGCTGGTACCAGGAACCAGAAATCCTCAATTTCTGGGACCTAGCACAGTCCCGGAAAAGGAGGCTATTCTCGCTACCGGCATCATTGAAGTCACCCAGAACAATGCGAATATCTTGCCGGGGACATCTGTCTACCACAGATGTAAGTTTGACATAGAACATCTCTTTTACATCAAGTTTACAAACATCGGTAGGAGCGTACACAGCAATAAGAGACATGAAGCCAAAAGAAAGCTTCAATCTCAATACCATTATACGCTCATCAACAGGAGTAACCTCTACTACCGAGGGCTGGAGTCTGCTGGAGACGGCAATGGCTACTCCCTGGAGATGGTGGCCATCGCTGCGGCCCGACCAGTAATAGGTGTAGCCACCTACACAGGTCATGCCGCTGCCAGGCCTCCTCACCTCCGAGAGAGCAGCCACCTCAACTCTCAGCCTCCCCAGTTCCCTCGACAGTAGAGGCAACCGATCATCCTGACGCAAAGAACGGACGTTCCAAGCCCCCACTCTGACTTCCCGCCTGAGGTTCAGCCTCTGGCAGTCGCTCCGGGTGGATGCCACCTCTGCCACCCCCACCGACGCTGCCCCATATAAATGGGGGCGGCGGGCTGCGTGCCCCATCATCCACCTATGGGGTTCCCCACGGACTAAAAAATAATACCACATCCTATTCAGTAATACATCACAGGTTGTTGACTTTTTCATTTATCATATTTTTATTTTACCTTATTTTACCTTTGACAAATCCTTAAATGATTTCCTCCAAGATAATATATCCCTCGAACGCGCAGCGCGATCGATCGATGACGCATCATACACACACACACTTATATATAGATAGATATATATTAATTTACATATATACATATATATACATATATGTAATGTGTATATATATAATACATATATATACGCTTATGTATATAATGTATATCCATATATAATATATATGTATATATAATATATATGTATGTGTGTGTGTGTGTGTGTGTGTGCGTGTGTGTGTATGTGTATATGTGTGTGTGAGTGTGTGTGTATGTTTGTGGTGTGTGTGTGTGTATGTGTGTGTGTAAATTAATATACATACACGTATATTAATTTATATACATACATACTCACACATATACATATATGTATAAATGCTTGTATGTGTGTGTACATCTATATTTGTATGTGTGTAGCAATCACCGAGGCATCATACTGCTCAGTATACTAGGTAAGGTTTTCACTCACATCTTTCTGAGATGTATCACAGACCACCTGTTGAGGCACCAGAGGCCGGAGCAATCTGGATTCACTCCTGGTAAGTCCACAATAGATCGTATCCTCACACCGAGTCATTGTAGAGCGCCGTCGTGAGTTCGGGCGTGGGCTGCTTACAGCCTACATCGACCTCAAGAAGG
>NC_091552.1:24787398-24813215 GCF_042767895.1 Penaeus vannamei
GGCCAGCAGGCTCAAGCAAGAGCGTGGCTTTGTGGAGCGGTGATCGCCCGGTCAACAGATGGGCAGTGTGAGCGAATAAGTGAGAGTAAGGTTAACCTCTGCTGACCCCTTATAGGCCTGATGAGGCAAGCATGGGTTATATTTAGGTGCAGGCAGACAGCGAGCCTGGGTACGCATGAAGGCTATCCCCTCGTGGTGTGAACACGGCCATGTGGTCAGCGAGATTGCACGACTATGCAGTATACTATAAATTGTTTATAGGCTTGCTGTTAAACAAATAATCCTTGTCAGAATTCCCCAAAGTCTCCCATTGCAACTCGCTATGCAAAGAGTCAAATACTATGTTGAGGTCGATGTAGGCTGCAAGAATCCGTCTCAGTAGAATGTCAACGAAAATTCTGCCTGGTATGCTGTGGTCAGCAAGGCTTTTGATACAATCAAACAGCTAAACAGAAAGAAATCTACAAAGCAGCCAGGCATAGAAGACGCGAACGGGAACCTCTTAACAGAGAATAGTAAGATCCAGGAACGATGGACTCAGTATGTGAAGGAACTATATAACTATCCAATCCAGACGAGCCCAGAGATTGTAGAAGAACTGAAATAAGGAGGTCCTGGAAACATCGACGATGCTGACAAACCTGACATTACAAGAAGAGAAGTTGAACATGCAATTGGCAAATAAAAAAAGGCAAAGCTGCTGGAGTGGATAATATACCAGCTGAGTTACTCCAAATAGGAGAATCCACTGTTATAATACTTCATAAAATTTGTAAGCTAATTTGGAAAAACAAAGAATGGCCAACACAGTGGACACAATCACTAATAATACCAATACCAAAGAAAGGGGACACGAAAATGTAGCAATTATAGAACCATCAGTTTAATTTGCCACGCAAGTAAAGTAATGCTAAGAGTAATTGAGGAGAGACTTAAATCTCAGATTGAGAGTGTTCTGAAAGAGGAACAGGCTGGCTTCCGTGAAGGACGTAGGACTGCAGAACAAATTTGAAACGTCCGAATCCTTGGGGAAAAATCCGAGACCATCAGCGAGAACTACATCACAAATTCATTGATTTTAAGAAAGCCTTTGATAGAGTGTGGAGAAAGGCTCCGTGGTACACGATGAAGAAGCACAACATCAGCTTACACTTAGTACATCTGATCGAAGCATTGTATGATGAGGCCACAAATGTAGTAATATCTGACGGAAGTGCACTTAGATGGTTCAGAACTACTGTTGGAGTACGACGGGGATGCATACTGTTCAATTTATTTTAGAACAAATAATGCTTGAAGCCATGGAAAATTTTGAAGGAACTGTTTCAGTGGCAGGATAAAAAGTGAGCAATCTAAGATTTGCGGATGACATCGATTTGATTGCAGGCAACAGTGAAGAACTTTCTAACATCACGGAAAGATTGGACAGCATAACAAGGAAGTATGGAATGGAGATAAGTAGTGAAAAAAGCAAGATCATGGTAACATCAAGGCAAAACAGCGAAGAAAGTGACACTGACATCAAAGTGGGAGGCGAGCGTTTATCAACAGTTGAAACATTTAAATATTTGGGATCCACCTTGAACGAAAATATGACATCACAGAATGAAATCACCACTAGACTTGCAATTGCAACATCACAATTAGCCAAAGTAATATCTGGAACAGCAAGAAAATAAAAGTGAAAACAAAGATCAAATTAATGCACTCACTGATAACATCTGTAGTGCTTTACGGTTGAGTCATGGACCTTCAACAAACGGTTAGAAGAGAGACTAAACGCTTTTGAAATGCGTTGCTTTCGGCGTATATTGGGAGTCAGTTACCGGGATCACCGTACCAACACATCCGTTATTCAAGAAGTCACTGAAAAGGCCGGATCATTTGAACGACTGCTCGAAAAGGCCAGAATGAGGAATCTGCAATGGTTTGGACACGTAACGCGCCGTCCAGGGACCCTAACGCATAGCATCATGCACGGGTCAGTTGAAGGCACAAGAAAGCGAGGAAGACCCAAAACGAACTGGCTTGGTGATATTCAAAGATGGACAGGAAAAAAGATCACAGAATGTATAAGACTGGCAGATGATCGCGCCGGATGGAAGAGAGAGGCGAATGCAGCAAAATGCCTCAACGGTTTTACGACTATGGGAGTGACTTGACTTGATGCTGAGCAGTGTAATGTCACGCAAGTTGCTGCAGTCCCATCGACCCCCTTTCTTGTCCCAGAAAGGGTCCGGGGGAATGGTACTGGCTTACCAGATGAAGCGTGCGAGCCCCATGTCATAGGTTCATCACCATCCCTTAATAGTTTGGCAGGGAAACCACATATGCCCGAAACTTTCCCAACCCTCAGTTTAGAAGTCGCCTCCCTGACCTCATTCAGGGTAGATCCGACACTGGGATTGCTTCAACATTTCTATCCAAACTGACTGCTAGAGGATCTACTTGATACAACTGCTCAAAGTACTCATCCTAACATTCGCGAACCCCAGCATGATCCAAGATGATCCATCCATCCACTAAGTGAATTGCAGTCATTTGAAAGGGAGTTTCTCAGAGTCTGGCAGGCAGGATGAAGGTCTTTTACTAAGAAAAGTCCTTCGACCTCCTCAGCAAGGTTCCCGAAATCTTGTTCCTTGTCCTTTCACAGCCCAAATCATGACACGTTCAGTCGAGCCACGCAGCACACATCTGTGGCTATGTTTGTGTGTATGTGTGTGTGTGTGTATATATATATATATATATATATATATATATATATATATATATATATATATATATATATATATATATATATATATGCACACCAACACACACACACATACATATACATACATATATAAATACATATATATACATATACATATATAAATACATATACATACATAAATACATATACATACATAAATACATATACATACATAAATACATATACATACATAAATACATATACATACATAAATACATATACATACATAAATACATATACATACATAAATACATATACATACATAAATACATATACATACATAAATACATATACATACATAAATACATATACATACATAAATACATATACATACATAAATACATATACATACATAAATACATATACATACATAAATACATATACATATATGTATATATATACATATATACATACATATATATGCATATATACATGCACATATACATACACATACACATATATACATACATATATGTATATATACACACATGTATACATATATGTATATATATACATATATGTATACATATATGTATATATACATATATATACATATATGCATATATACATATATTTACATATATGTATATATACACATGTATACATATATGTATATATACATATATATATAAACATATATGTATATATAAATATATTTACATATATGTATATATATACATATATGTATATTTATACACATACATGTATACATATATGTATATATATACACATATACATACATGTATATATATACATATATGTATACTTACATGTATATATATATATATAATTATATATATATATATACTTATATATATAAATATATATATATATATATATATATATATATATATATATGTGGGTGTGTGTGTGTGTGTGTGTGTGTGTGTGTGGGTGTGTATACACATATGTATATGTATATGTATACACACACACACACACACACACACACACACACACACACACACACACACATATATATATATATATATATATATATATATATATATATATATATATATATATACATATATATCTATATGTACATATATAAATACATATACATATATCTATACATATATATATATATACACATATATGTATACATATATGTATATATACTTATGTATATATATATATATGTATATATATACATATATGTATGAAACGTATCCATGTTGACAAATGTAGAAAAGGTATGAATGAGACTGGATATCTTCACAATACAAGAGATGTATTTGACCGGTTTCGATTACGTCTTCATCAGAAATACATACATAAGAGAAAAAACATAGCATATATATACTACATGGGAGCTGGTAAATCACCTGACGACTGTGACCTCGCACTCGTTATGCGCATAATTGCAGCTGCGACCTTGGATACTTTAAACCTGCCTGATGCGGTATTCATATTCTTTTCTGTCGCGATGTATGCAGCTTCCATGACCTTCCTTTTCTGTTTACTCAATCCTTCATGGATTACTTCGGCTTTCTTCCAGTTCGGTAGATGTCCAGCTTCATCTACATGAACTACCATGGCATTGGAAGTCCTGTGGTGACGGACGTCGGCTCGATGTTCGATGATCCTGGTGTTGAAGCCTCGTCCTGTTTCACCAAAATAGGCCTTATCGCAACCGCTGCAGGGTATGCGATATACTGCACTGTTGGGGTTGCTTTTCAACTGCTTCCTGTCTCGACATTAGAAAGGGACCACTACAAGGATATAATCGGCAGGCATTCGACGTGGCTCCGTTACGTAGATGATGTCCTCGTCATCGTCCCCAGAAGGTCGTGTTTACACCGTATGCTGACGCGACTAAACTCCGTCAACGAGAAAATCCAGTTCACCGTGGAGGAGGAAGTGGATCAGAAGTTACCTTTCCTGGACACTCTGATTCATCGGGATGATGACGGCCTACGTTTCTCTGTATATAGAAAGCCTACGAATAAAGACGATTATATCCATTATTACTCCGCCCACAGCAGCAAAACAAAATCTGGGGTTGTAATTTGCTTCTTTCTCCGGGCACTGAGGATCTGCAGCCCTGAGTTTCTTGAGACTGAGGTTACATATGTAATTAATTCTTTTATGCAACATAAGTACCCAAAAGGTCTCCTGCTAAACCTCAGAAAGAAAGCGGAGAACATACTTGCAAGAACAACCCCAGTGACATCCTCTGACTTCCTCATACTGCCTCCATGCAACGTTTCCCAGGCGATCAGCAAATACTTTGGAAAAACAGTAAAAATCGCCAGCACATCCGGGGAAAAGATACACGATATGATACGAGACAAGAAGCAGTTGAAAAGCAACCCCAACAGTGCAGTATATCGCATACCCTGCAGCGGTTGCGATAAGGCCTATTTTGGTGAAACAGGACGAGGCTTCAACACCAGGATCATCGAACATCGAGCCGACGTCCGTCACCACAGGACTTCCAATGCCATGGTAGTTCATGTAGATGAAGCTGGACATCTACCGAACTGGAAGGAAGCCGAAGTAATCCATGAAGGATTGAGTAAACAGAAAAGGAAGGTCATGGAAGCTGTTCAGTTCAGTTCAGTTAGATTTGCGAAGTCATGCTTCGCCCGGGCCTTTTCTCTGGGGTGGCCCGGCCTGTGTTAACTATTTCTAGTTAACTCAAATGTTTTCTTTGAACTGCATGCTTACCGCGGTGGCTGGATTGCAAGCAAGCGATCCAGCTGCCATGGTGAAAGCATGTTGCACACCCTTTTTACCAGCCCGGCGGCTGTGGTGGGTGGTCCCTGTCTCAGAAATTGTGTGTGTACACAATTCTGCAAGTAATGTAACAGGGTGGCGTTAGGCTCGCCGCAGTGTTTACATGACCTCCCAGACTCACTGTCAATAATTTGCCAAGCGCATTGGTAACCTAGTCTTAGTCTGAATAGTATGACTTCGGTACCTCTTTTTGTATTTGGAGGAAGGGCCAGTGGCTCATAGCCTGAAGCATCAGAGTACCACTTGGCAGCGAGCGATTTTGTGATGTTTTCTCTATGTGCTCCCCGGAGGACCGCACACGCTGCAGCTTTGGTACCTTGGCTCAGTCCCCTTCGGCTGGGTTTAACGATCATGGAGGATGGGGGCATACCCCTGCCCTTTTCGGCTAGTTTATCAGCAAGCTCGTTCCCTTGTATGCCTATGTGGCTTGGGACCCAGTTTATGATGATTCTTCTACCTTGACTAAGGATTCTTTGGGCTATGTATAGTACTGTTGTCAAGAGGTAGATGTTATCTGGGGGCATGCTATGCTGTAAACTGTCAATAGTTGCTCTTGAATCTGTGTGAATGACGTGCCCTCTCCTCAGGGACGCGTGTGTCAATGCTTCCATGATCGCAACCGTTTCAGCCTGAAGCGTTGAGGCATTGTCAGTGACCCTAATGGATGCTGTGGTATCCTTTGTTGCAAAGCCGGCGCCTGTAGTATGGTTTATTGGATCCACGGATCCGTCCGTGTAGTAAGTTATACTACCCGGCGGAGTTATTTGTTCAATGACCCTTTGTGCTTGTGCCTTTAGGCTAGGCATGGAATATTGATCTTTTCTCATTGTGAGATTTAGAATTGAGAATTCGATCATTTCGTTTGCCCACGGCGGGGGTTCTTTGTAATCAGGGTGGGGGGAGTCCATACCCTTGGCAAGCAATGAATCTTTTAGTTGAAAGCGTATCAAAACTCTGGCTGTATGTGTGAGCCAGGAATTGTCTGCAAACAACTGATAATCTTGTTGTAGGCGTCTGAGAACTCTTTGTCTTAAATAGGAGTTTGTGGGTGCCTGCAGGACCTTGGAAAGGAACTGTGCTGCCATTAGATCAATTCTAGTGTCCACGGACGGTAAATCAGTTTCCATGAGGAGGCTGATGACCTTTGTCCACTTAGGTGCACCTAGAATGATCCTGGCTGCTTCGTTTTGTATTGTTTCCAGTTTTTCTTTTAATGTTGTGCTGGAAGCAATGAGGGCGCAGATGCATAGTCAATAATAGGACGGACAGCATGTACATAGAATGATCTTAGTACTTTGTGACCTGCTCCTTTGTGTCTCCCTGTCATGACTTTCATGACTGACAGTCTTTCCTTGGTTCTGTCAAGCAGGTATTGGATCTCCTTTTTGAAAGTGAGTGTGTGTCCTATCCATACACCAAGGTATAGATATTCCTTCACCCATTCCAGATCCATACCCTGTATGGTGAGTTTTTTGTTTCTGACATTGGTTCTCAGTGCCATTGCTTTGGATTTTGCTGCTGATATTTTTAGACCCGTCCTACAACACTCATCAGACACCAGGTTCAGACAACGCTGAGCTCTAGTTAGGCAGTGGTTGCCAGAGGCTATGATTGCCAAGTCATCTGCATAAGAGATGATCTTGCATCCCTCTGGCAGGTGAATGTCGAGTATGTTGGACATGAGGGTATTAAACAGGGCTGGGGAGTTCCATTTTCAAGTGGCATGTGCTGTGAGAGGTGGCCTTGAAATCTGACATTTGCTGATCTATTTTTAAAATAGTCAGCTATCCAGGCCAAGAGTCTGCCTTTGACTCCTTTGTGGATTAGGGTCTCTTGAATGGCAAGTGGACTTGCCAACTCAAAAGCCTTCTCCAGGTCAAGAAAGACAACCACGGCGGGCGAGGTGCAGATTGTGCTTAAGAGTGTGGAAATGCTATGAGCAGTGCTCTTACCCCTTGTGAACCCGTGCAGGTGTTCATGGGGGGGACCCGTTTTCCATCGGAGCCTGTTGAGTACCATCTTCTCAGCTGTTTTGCCCAGGCAGCTGAGAAGAGAGATGGGGCGGTACTTGCCAGGCTCCTTTGGCTTTGGGATGGGAACTATTGTGGCTTGTTTCCAGCTCTGGGGCACCGTGGCTGTTTGCCAGGATTTGTTGATAACCTGCAAGAATGCAAGTTCTCCTGCAAGGCCTAGATGCGAAATGATGGGGTGAGAGATCCCATCAGATCCCGGTGCTGACCCAGAACTGGATTTGTATGATTTTCTTAGTTCCCTAAGAGAGAACAAGGCATCTGCTTCATCAGCTTCGAGTGCCTTGTCTCTTATGAGAGCAAGTCTTTCTCGCCCGGAGGTTACTGCTGTGGCTGGGCACCATGGTGGATAAGGACTAAGCTCTGTCGCGTCACCACTAGCTGACACACGTTGATCTAGTCGACATTAGTCGGCACAGGCCGGGCTCCCCAATAGCCTGGGCGAGGGTTAGCTTCGTATATCGGACTTGTCCTTATCCTTAGCAACCAACTGTAGAAGCATATTGGGAGCTTACCACCAGATGCGCCATTAGTGCATAAGACATTGCAGACGACTCGAGGACGATCAGTTTGCATGACTGAGCGGTATGTCAGCAATATGGAAACCGGATGGGTTGGGCTTCACACCTAGGCACTGCAGCTCCCTTACTTCCTGGCTTCGCACCTTCCTTGCCAGCCCAAGTCTTTCTCTTCCGGTGAAGAGAACACCCAAAGAATAGGGTACGGGGCACCTCCGCCAGCAGGACATGGAGTCGCTGGATATAAGGACGTCTTATCAGGTAGAGAGAGGGAGAGCACCAGAAGCAGACCAAGACCTAGCAGGAGTCATAGGGCAGGAGGCCGCCCTCGGCCCTCGGGGCGCGGGGTTACTCTCATTGCCACGCATTACCTCCCCAATAAACTCCTCAAGCAAGTCCCCTTTCATTCACCACCACCTTCACGCCCCCAAACTCTTACGTTGTGAGGGATGAGGAGTACCTATCCACGTCCCCCAACGGATAGGGACACCTATCGTCAACACTAGAAGACACTTGACTGGGGTTCTCGGCCCTGACCAGTCCTATCCTTTGGGGCGCTCCCCCACGCACGCTTCTCTTGGGCTTCCTTGCCCACAGCTGCACTGATCAACACAGTCTGCGCCATGCTACCTACCCTCCTATCATTAAACAGCTGAACCAGAATTGTGTCTCCATAATCCACCAAATCAGGGCAAACACAAAACCCTGACATCTCTTTCACGTCAAGTTTACAAACATCGGTAGGAGCATACACAGCAATAAGAGACATAAAGCCAAAAGATAGCTTCAATCTCAATACCATTATACGCTCATCAACAGGAGTAACCTCTACTACAGAGGGCTGGAGTCTGCTGGAGATGGCAATGGCTACTCCCTGGGGATGGTGGCCGTCGCTGCGGCCCGACCAGTAATAGGTGTAGCCACCTACACAGGTCATGCCGCTCCCAGGCCTCCTCACCTCCGAGAGAGCAGCCACCTCAACTCTCAGCCTCCCCAGTTCTCTCGACAGTAGAGGCAACCGGTCATCCTGATGCAAAGAACGGACGTTCCAAGACCCCATCCTGACTTCCCGCCTGAGGTTCAGCCTCTGGCAGTCGCTCCGGGTAGATGCCAGCTCTGCCACCCCCACCGACGCTGCCCTATATAAAAGGGGGTGGCAGGCTGCGTGCCCCATCATCCACCTGTGGGGTTCCCGAGGGCTTTCCCCCACAAGCTTCACTCTGGGCTGGCGGCTACCAGAGCGCGGGCGAGACGGGTAGTTCCCGTTCCCAGCCTGTGCTCCAGCAGTCGCCCTCCCAGCAGGGCTCACAGTCCGCCTCACTTGCTGGGTGGGAGGGACTTTTCCCCTCCTCCCAGCCTTTCTATTTATTTGGAGCACTGTCGATTGGTTATATCTGGGGGGAGGAGGACTGGCAAGCCCAACCTCCCCCGAGCCTCCAATTAACCTCAGGGGGCTTGGGGGCAAGAGTTGGTACAGGGCCAGGGCGTGTCCACACGCTGGTGGGCCATGACTCTGAACCTCTGGGGCCTCCTGCTACTCCGAGATCCCCCTCAGTTTAGCCTGGAACCGCAAGGTACCCAGTTTCCATGGGAGGCCACGAGGAGGTACTGCAGGGAGTCTCGATGATGGAGAGGCTATGCACTGGCAGGGGAAGGCATATGCAGAGCTGCTCCCTTTTTCACACGAGGCTAGCCAGTGGTGGCAGCTGTAAGCGAGAAGGCATGCAAAAGCTCTTAACACTAACTAGACTACCACACCATCGCTTCACACCACCCTGCGCATGAAGCACCCTCCCATGGATTAACCTACCACAAAATATTAGAAACATATCCAATCTAATTACTTTCAAAAGGATACTGAAGGAGTTTCTTTTGAATTGTCAATGGCATCTAATAATTAAATGAAAAACCAAACCATGTACCTTTATTTGTAATTATGTAATTAATTATTTTATAATTCCCCTACGAATGAACTTGATATTATCTTCATTTAGTTTGTATTACTGTACACTGCCATGCACACACACACACACACACACACACACACACACACATATATATATATATATATATATATATATATATATATATATTATATATATAAATGTATATATATGTATATATATGTATATACATTTATATATTTATATATATAAATATGTATATATATATATGTATATGTATGTATGTATATGTATATGTATATATGTATATGTCTATATATGTATATATATATATATAATATATATATACACATGTATATGCACATGTGTGTGTATATATATATATAAAATATATATATATATATATATATATATATATATATATATATATATATACACACACACACACACACACACACACATATATATATATATATATATATATATATATATATATATATATATATATATATATATATATATACACATCATCATTGGGAGCACTTTCAGTACCAGTATACAGGCTTGCTATTAATCCGATAATCCTTGTTGGAATTTCTCACAATCTACGGATCTCCCAGAGTGATTCCCAATGCACCGTATGAAACGCCTTGAGGTCAATGTGTAGCGTTTCCTGATTGGCCATCAAATTCAAATTCAAATTCAAATTCAAATACTTTATTCCATTAATTACAATGGGTATTCTCTTTACATATAAGGTGTTTACACAATCGAGAACCACACCTGACCTGTGATTGGCCGACTCCTGCCTCGGGACCGCCCAAGCTGGCCGAGTAAACATCAGTTCAGTTAGATTTGCGAAGTCATGTTTCGCCTGGGCCTTTTCTCTGGAGTGGCCTGGCCTGTGTTAACTATTTCTAGTTATCTCAGATGTTTTCTTTGAACTGCATGCTTATCGCGGTGGCTGGATTGCAAGCAAGCGATCCAGCTGCCACGGGGTAAGCATGTTGCACATCCTTTTTACCAGCCCGGCGGCTGTGGTGGGTGGTCCCTGCCTCAGAAATTGTGTGTACACAATTCTGCAAGTAATGTAACAGGGTGGCGTTAGGCTCGCCGCAGTGTTTGCATAACCTCGCAGTCTCATTGTCAATAACTTGCCAAGCGTATTGGTAACCTAGTCTTAGTCTGAATAGTATGACTTCGGTACCTCTCTTTGTGTTTGGAGGAAGGGCCAGTGGCTCATAGCCTGAAGCATCTGAGTACCACTTGGCAGCGAGCGATTTTGTGATGTTTTCTCTATGTGCTCCCCGGAGGACCGCACACGCTGTAGCTTTGGTACCTTGGCTTAGTCCCCTTCGGCTGGGTTTAACGATCATGGAGGATGGGGGCATACCCCTGCCCTTTTCGGCTAGTTTATCAGCAAGCTCGTTCCCTTGTATGCCTATGTGGCTTGGGACCCAGTTTATGATGATTCTTCTACCTTGACTAAGGATTCTTTGGGCTATGTTTAGCACTGTTGTCAAGAGGTAGATGTTATCTGGGGGCATGCTATGCTGTAAGCTGTCAATAGTTGCTCTTGAATCTGTATGAATGAGAACGTGTCCTCCCCTCATGGACGCGTGTGTCAATGCTTCCATGATCGCAACCGTTTCAGCCTGAAACGTTGAGGCATTGTCAGTGACCCTAATGGATGCTGTGGTATCCTTTGTTACAAAGCCGGCGCCTGCAGTATGGTTTATTGCATCCACGGATCCGTCCATGTAGTATGTTATACTACCCGGCGGAGTTATTTGATCAATGACCCTTTGTGCTTGTGCCTTTAAAAGGAAGCAATGAGAGCTACAGATGCATAGTCAATAATAGGACGGACAGCATGTACATAGAATGATCTTAGTACTTTGTGTCCTGCTCCTATGTGTCTCCCTGTCATGACTTTCATGACTGACAGTCTTTCCTTGGTTCTGTCAAGCAGGTATTGGATCTCCTTTTTGAAAGTGTGTGTCCTATCCATACACCAAGGTATAAATAGTCCTTCACCCATTCCAGATCCATACCCTGTATAGTGAGTTTTTGGTTTCTGACATTGGTTCTCAGAGCAAATTGATGATCTTTGCTGATATTTTTAGACCCGTCCTACAACACTCTTCAGACACCAGGTTCAGAAACCGCTGAGCTCTAGTAAGGCAGTGATTGCCAGAGGCTTAGAAGCTGAGAAGAGAGATGGGACGGTACTTGTCAGGCTCCTTTGGTTTTGGGATGGGAACTATTGTGGCTTGTTTTCAGCTCTGGGGCACCGTGGCTGTTTGCCAGGATTTGTTGATATCCTGCAAGAATGCAAGTTCTCCTGCAAGGCCTAGATGCGAAATGATGGGGTGAGAGATCCCATCAGATCCCGGTGCTGACCCAGAACTGGATTTGTATGATTTTCTTAGTTCCCTAAGAGAAAACAAGGCATCCGTTTCATCAGCTTCGAGTGCCTTGTCTCTTATGAGAGCAAGTCTTTCTGGATTTAAGTTTTGTTGTTTTTCTCTCATCATTGGAGGCAGATTGTTGGTGCT
This sequence comes from Penaeus vannamei, assembly GCF_042767895.1. NCBI lineage: Eukaryota > Metazoa > Arthropoda > Malacostraca > Decapoda > Penaeidae > Penaeus > Penaeus vannamei. The sequence goes on from NC_091552.1 coordinate 24,799,903, forward strand.
GGTTCTGGCAGAGAACTCAAGCACCAATCTGTTAGCCTCTGATTGTGGGTCATGAGGAGTGCATTTCGGGGCTTGGCGGCTTGTCGCTTGCCTGACCCACAACTCTGTAAGGCTGGTCTGGTGCCCAAAAATTTGGCACCATTCCAGCCATTTTTCCTGCCTTACTCTGTCGGCAGTTTCCTTGGCATCCACGACAGCTTCCCTCAACAGGGCCACATTGTCGAGAGATCTTTGCCGTCGGAAGTTTTTTTCTACACATATTAACCCTGTGGTTGACCTCTTTGATCTCGTCATTATAGTACCAGGCGTCTTTGTGAGTTCTGGACCATGGGCGAGTTTTGGGGATGGTTTGTGAGGCTGCCTGGTTTATGGCCTGGATTAGCCTTGCCTCTAGCACATCCACATTTTCATTATTGTTATTGGGTTCATTGTCTTTCAGACATTGAGCCAAGCCTTCCTGGAAGGCAAACCAGTTGGCCTTGTCAGTTTTCCATTTAGGAATGTGATGTGGTCTTTGGGCTGGACCTGCATCCATTAGTGTGGTGACTATGCCGTAGTGATCACTAGTAACCGTATCATCGACACACCACCGAATTCTCTCCACCATTGTTGCAGTGGCAAAGGTGAGGTCTAGGACCTCTCCCTTCACATACGTTGGTTCTTTGGTGTTGAGAAGAGCGATCTCAGGGAATGTCTCAAGCACTTCTGCTATGTGAATGCTTGCCGCGTTCGGCCTTTTGCGGGGATTCAGCATGGCTATGTGTGCATTGAAGTCTCCCCCTATGATCACTCGGTCTTGTGCTGCAGTAGCTATAAATATTATATATTTTTATAGGGCCCCCGGGTAGCTGAATCTCAACAACAAGAGATTCAATACCATCTCCACATTGCGGCGGATTGGCTATTAAGGAGCACGGGATAGCTTCTTTTACCAGGGTCATCAGGCCTCTAGCACCATCCAGGTTTGGAGTGGTGAAGGCATGATATCCTGAGAAGCACACAGATCCCATAGTTAGTGTCTCCTGGAGCATGACGACGTCAATGCTCCTTGCTCGCACAACTGACTGGCGAAAGGGGTTCTTGCTATTATAGCTACAGATATTCCACTGCAGAATGCTTAGATTGTGTGCCATGATGGTTACTCAGAGTCACTTGCTTCAGCTTCAGATGCCCCAGTGCTGGTGGCATCAGATAAATACAGATCCTCGTTGATTGAGGATTGTACAACTTCCTCCAAGTCACACACTCCGGTTAAGGCTCTACCGAGGGGTGTAGAGCCTAGGTTGGAAATGCCACCTCGGGTCAGGGGACGAGACTTTGGCTGTACAGACTCGGCCTGCAGTGGGGGCTTCCGCTGCACAGTTTCAGCCTGTCCTGACAGACTAACTGGGGTTTCACGTAATGCTTCTCCCGAGGCTACCCTGCCATCCAAGGATTTAGGGAGGGGAGCGCTGCTCGTTATCGCTTTGGAGGCTTCTAGCTTCCTTCCCTTCAGAGCTGCCACAGTTTGGGTCATAGCCGTCATTGCGACCTGCACTGCTTTCTCCGCCTCCTCACTGGTCCTCCCCAAGGCTGTTGCTACTGCAGAAACTACAGCACTCAGCAGGAGAGTTATATCTTTCTCGTCAAAGAAAAGATTATCATCTACTGGGGGGACCATTGCTGTGGACTTTGAACCTTTTTCCCTTTGGTTCTTTTTTGTGGTTTTGCCACTAGCAAGCTTGGGGAATTCCTCTCTGTTAGAGGTATCCAATTTAGGAGGTCGGGGGAGTCTTTTCTTTTTTGTTTTTGCCCCAGACGTAGGTGCCTGGGGGCGCAGGGACAAAGTCAGGACGCTTTTTGGCTAGCTCCTGCTTTTTAATAACTGCCTGTTTCCTGACAGAGCAAGCCAGGCTCCAGGCATGATGCTTTTTGGCACAGTTTGGACACTTGGCTGTTGTGTCCTGGCCATCTTTGTGTGCCTTGATACACACTTCGGTTTCGTGTGCCTCGCTGCATACACCACATTTGGCTTTGGCCTTGCAGTTGGCCTGGTGATGCCCAAATTTCTGGCACGTGGAGCACCTCAAGGGCTCTGGCACATATGTCCTGAGCTTGTATGAGCCCCAGTTACCCAGATCAAGGGTGGTGATTGGGGCTCCCTTGAGGATAACCAGGACTTGCCTGGTTGGAGACTTCCCTTTGGTCATGTGGGAAGCCTCCACCACTTGTGGGAGAGACGTGATCACCTCCACGTCGAACCCTAGTGGGAAGCCAAGTAGCACCATCTTGGACTTTTTCTCTTGGGAGGTCAGTGGTGAGATACACACCTTTCTCCCGTCTTTTAGCACCTTGATTTCCTGCAGGAAGTTCATGGTGGCTTTGTCTTTGGGGGCAATGATCATGCCCTCATCTCTAGAGATTCGGATTGAGAGTCTGACTTTTCTTTCCTTCTCCAATGCCCTTACCAGTTGGTATGCATTGTCGAAGTCTTCCGGTTTTTTTATACCTTAAACCGCGTTAGTCGACTTGGGGTGTGCTCTGCCTCTTCTTCAGAGTCAGATTCCACCCTTCGTCGCTTCACGCCTCCCCTTTGCAGGGGTTTAAGGTCTTAAGAAGTGGGGGCAGCTGGTTTGGCTGGTTCAGCTGGAGCCCCTTCTTGACTGAGGCAGTTCTGAGGAGAGTTCAGGTTTCCCTCAGTCTGGTGTGCACGGACAGACTTTGTGTTTGGTGTTTCTGTCTTGTCCTTGCTCGGTTCAGCAGGCCGGACACGTTCGGCCTGCTTTTGTTTTTTCTTTCACCTCCCTGCAACCTTGAAAGGCTCCAGGGTGACTACCATGTTCGGATTCATTTTGTGGTCATTGAGAGAGTATGAAACAGATTGGTCCCCTTTCGGGGATTATCCTTATACCTGCTCTCAGGGTGAGGTCTTAAGAAGGGCCTCAAAAAAACCTCTGTTCCCTACACTCGACCCTTCAGCACCACAGGACAGGAGATCCCCCTGGGTGGGCTGAACTCGGAGTTTTGGTGTGGTAAACGCTCTGCGCCCCAATCCTGCTACAAGGGGGGTGTGATCACGTCACCGCAGCCCAGGCGAATGTTGGAAATCGACGTTTCCCGCAGGCCCAGACTGCACCAGGAAGTCAGAAGGAGAGGGCAAGAGTTAGGCACCGAAAAGTCGCCCTTGGTGCGAGGCCACAAACTATGACCAGGACCAAAGGGTCCAGACCAGGTTTGTAACCTCGCTCTCCAAGGGAGCGGTAGTGGGGTACTTGCTACAAGAGAAGGCCTGGCCAATTGTCGCGGCGAACCACGATAAATTGGCATAGCTCTCTGTGTAGTTTGTTGTCAAAGAGTATCAATCAAGCTCAAGTCTGATGGCTTTTGCTCTGGAGGATCACGCCAAGTGGGTGACAATAATGTCTCGCCAATTGGGTGATCTCTCTCTGTACACCACAGGGGAGAGGGCCTGTGTAGTGTGTACACCACAGGGGAGAGGGCCTGTGTAGTGTGTACACCACAGGGGAGAGGGCCTGTGTAGTGTATACACCACAGGGGAGAGGGCCTGTGTAGTGTGTACACCACAGGGGAGAGGGCCTGTGTAGTGTGTACACCACAGGGGAGAGGGCCTGTGTAGTGTGTACACCACAGGGGAGAGGGCCTGTGTAGTGTGTACACCACAGGGGAGAGGGCCTGTGTAGTGTGTACACCACAAGGGAGAGGACCACGGACACCTCACGGCTCGCCCATTGGACCGCAGGCTCCCCTCGTTCCCGGGTGGCTGGCACAGCTCAGACCCACTTAAGCTCCCGCACCCGGGCCGAGTTGATGAAGGGCTTACCTGGACCTCTAGGTACCAAGGTTTTTTTGTTGTTGCTTTCGTGGTAGATTAAAGAGAGCGATTTGACACCCCCACGGCGAGCTCGACGATCTGGCCCTTGTGCTGATAACTTTGGGTGTTATCGTGCACTACCTTGCTTTGAGGCTAGTGATTTTAATTGTAAGCCCAGGGTGCTTGCAATTAAAATCACGAAGCACTATCAAATCAGCTCTTTTACTGCGAGGTGTCGGCCGGACATATAAGGGCTCTGGCCCGTTCGGCAGGGTCCCGACCCCGACCGACCCTAACACACAAAGAGAGCTGTTTTGCCAGTGTGCCTTCCTTTTTTGAAACCCATTTCCACCCTTTCATCGTCCTGTCATTAGCCTTGGCTAGACTCCCTACCTCCCATCATCATCACCCCTACGCGATGCCACCATGGGCTACGTAATCAAATTATCATACTCTGGAGAGCCCATCTCCTGTGAGGTGGCTCTCCAGAAAATCTTCTCCATCACAGAAGTTGCTGTCACGCACTGCTTCAAAGTGCATAATGGCTACAAAGTTGTTGCCAAGCAAGAACAGCTGACCCCTTTTCTTTCGACTACTAGCCAGAGAAAACTCGCTGATCATGGTTTTAAACCTCTCCCCTCCCCGGAAACGAAGGCTAAGTGCACGGTCGTGGCTAAAAAGATCGACAAGACAATCCTGCCACGATCGTGCCAAGCCATCCAGGAGGAAGTCAGCACCATGAACGATGTCACTGTGGTGGATGTTTACAAACCACCAGAGTCGCGAATCCTTAAGATTCGCTGCTCAGCCCCCGAGGAAGCACAGAAGCTTCTCTCCCGTGGGATCGTGCTGTTTAACACATCCGTCCCCACCTACAACGAAGAAGCCGAGTGCTTTGTTCAGGTCGATCAGTGCCTGAAATGCTACCGTTACAATCACCTGAGACACACCTGCACACACGAGCAGCGTTGCAGCCGCTGTGGTGACCCAGGTCACTTCTTTTCCACCTGCAGCAAGGACATCAAATGCTGCAATTGTGGGGGGCAGCACGTCGCTGTCAGCGGGTCTTGCCCTACACGAAAAGAAATAATCAAGACTAAAAGACAAACACTCAAACAAAACAAAAACACAACATACGCAACAGTCACCCAACCCTTACAAACAAGCACACCTACCACAAGACAACCAAACACGATTCCCTCAGGAACCACTCTGCCGCCTGCACACTTCCCCCAAACAAACACCTTCACACCAAACACCTTCACACCAAACAACAACCCTAAAATACAAGCAATACTACACGTAGCTTTGATAGCTGCCAAATACAACGCCAATAAATTCGCAAACATAGACCCTATCATGCTACAAAGAAACGGTTTCCCCTGCATTGTGATTCCTGAGGAAATCTTCGAAGACCAAAACCTGTACATACCTGAATTTCACACACAAGCAAACACTCACACCGAGGTCAGAGAGGCGACCATGACATCCACACAGCCCTCTACTTCTCACTCACACGGACTCCCACAGCCACTACCACAACGAATACATAAAGAAACTGCACAAAAAACTACACCAGATACTTCTGACAGCAAACGCAAACATACCTCACCACCAGACATGCACACCAAAAAAGACAAAAAAGACCCTGAGCTCTCGGCCCCCGAGGCTCGTCACGTTCACGACGATACCATCTTGTCGGATTCCGACAGTAGCGAGAGCCTCGAGATCGAGGAAGTATCGGGAATTGGTCCGCCGATTCCCGAGAATTCCGAGTCTCCCAGTCTCAGGAATCCCTTCCTGACCTCGACGAGCCCTCGACGGGGGCTCGCTCCCGTCGTTACCGGGAGCAACAAACGCCACACAAGGTGAGACCACAACACCCGGACTCACCATGAGTGGCGTGCTGACAATCGTGCAAGCGAATGTAAGATTATTTTTCAATATACGTAACATTTTTTACGATTTCCTCGATCGGGAATGTCCTGACGTGGTTCTTTTAAATTCCACCTCTATCACTAACTCCTATGCTATCAAACACTTCGGCTACACGTCAAGACAGTCACGAAACGGCTGGTTCGTAGGGTCCTGCATCCTCGTCAAATCCACCCTTCGTTTCGAATTCATTTCACCCCCATTCATCCATCCAGACTTCATGGCTGTAAAGCTATTCACCCAGCAGGGCCCTATAATGATTGCCACGGCCTATATCAGACCAAATTCAAACTTGCCACTTTCAGATTTCAATAAATTATTCAGCTATAATAATCTTCCAGTCTTCTTCGCCGGGGATGTCAACGCATCACACATATCACTACACCACACAACCACGAACGCACACGGTAGACAGCTCTTGTCTATTTTCAACACAAAAAGACTACATTACATAGGACCCGACTTCCACACCACAATCACAGCTAGGGGAAAAGGCAGACCTGATCTCGTGTTCGGGAACAGGGCCGCCCTCCCCTACCACACACACCTACAACCAGGTCCGAACATCGGTTCTGACCACATACCCGTGATCATAAAACTTTCCACCTCACCTATACATAACAAAGAAACGCCATCCTTCCGGTATAAGAAAGCAGACTGGAACGATTTTAAATCTTATCTTTCAGATCAAAGTTTCTTTAACCTTGACAGAGAAAATGTTCTCGAAATAGATAGGCACTGGCATCATCTCTTTGCTTGGATTTCAGCAGCAATGCTCCGGTCCATCCCACGAGAGCGTTACAAAATACGTAAATCATTCCATCCAAGCGAGAGAACCAAGCGTCTCCTGACCTGCTACAGGAATAATTTTCTCCAAAATATTCAGAATTTACACCGAGTTCGGTGGGACCTCACTATCCTCAGAAATCATGTCATAGATAGTTTTGATAATGACCGCAAAATTCACTGGCAAAATTTGATTAAACAAACAGAATCGATGCGAGTTCGCAATCCACGGGAATTTTGGCAAAAGATTAAACAGTTAAAAGGCAGTAACTTCCCTCCGTTCAGTCACCTCCTCAAGGACAACACAGATCCCGTGGATGTTATCAATTTTTTTCGTGATCACTGGCAAACTGTATTCTATCCTCATGAACCACACCCCTTTTTTAATTAACATTTTCAATCCATCAACACCTGGAGCCAAGAACACAGGATAGAAACAGAGCCAGAGCCAATTATCCACATGGATAGGCTGGACGACACATGCGAACTCCGTGCTCCCATCTTGCTGGAGGAGATTAAACAAATAATAAAGAGGTTTCCTCGTAAGGCTCCGGGCTCCTCTCAGATCGGGCGTGACGCACTCCTTCATCTCCCTGACAACGTTTTACGAGCTATGACGCACCTGTACAATACCTCTCTTGCTTCTGGCTACTTTCCTGCTCCCTTTAAGACTGCTATCGTGGCCCTCATACCTAAGCCAAACAAAGACCTCACTGACCCCAAGAATTACCGCCCAATTAGTTTACTAGAGACATTAGGCAAAATTTTTGAAAGAATCATTAATTCCCGACTAAGGCGGTATCTCGACGACCATGACCTACTTTCTTCCAAACAATTTGGCTTTCGCTCTCACCGCTCGACTACTGACGCACTGAACCTACTGACTAACTACTGTCTTAACAACAAAGACAGACGACTTAAGACGGTCCTCGTGACCAAAGACGTGGAGCGAGCCTTCGACACAGTCTGGCATGCTGGCTTGAAGTACAAAATCTGCACTAAATTCAATTTTCCCTCGTGCACCAGCAGCTTCTTGGATGGCCGTAAATTAAAGCTAAAATTTAAAGGCAAAGTTTCCTCTACAATCAATATGCACGCGGGTGTACCTCAAGGCAGCATAATCAGCCCAACACTATACATATTATACACTAATGACCTCCCCGACCCCACCTTCCCTGATTCACTGACGTTACTTTACGCTGGCGACTGCACGCTCTTAGCTAGACACGATTCGCTCGCTGGTGTCGTCCGACGAATCAACGACGAGCTTGACACCGTCTCTCGATGGGAGCACAAATGGCTTATCAAAACTAACTCGACAAAAACAAAAGTCTTCTTTATAAACCCAAGACACAATCCTCCTTACGATCCAATATACCTAAACTCTTTCGACAGACTACAAGCACCTCTTCAAATAACACACTCTTGCACCGTCTTCGGTGTCACTTTTGACACCATGTTTAGATTCCATTATCATACCTCTTCAAAAGCCGCATTGGCTAGAAAGACCTTACAATCGCTATATCGATTCAGATGCGCTGCCTCGCGCACGAAGCTGCACCTGCTCAAAGCACTCATCACACCACTCCTCACGTACGCACCACTCACACTTACACTCGCCGCACAAACAAACAGACGCAAGCTACAGATCGTCCTGAACAAAGCACTTCGCTGGGTCTACAGCGTGGCGTGGGACGACTCTGTGTCAACAGCACGATTACACGAGAGGGCAGCGGTGCTCCCGCTGAACTTCGTGTGGCGATGGATGATTTGTAAACAACTCGACAAACTCCGTGCATGGTGCCCCGACTGGATAGAGCGTTCCAGCGCCTTCATCCAGGGACGGAGGAGCGGGATAGGCCGTTATCTCTTTTCTCTGGACTGGTCTGAGGATATTGAGCCAGCTTTCTGAGCTTAGCAGCGCCTTCTTTTCCTTTGTGCACTCTCTCACTTCCTTCTATCTTTCTCGCTCCCCCCTCTCATGTTTTATTGTTGTTATTAATTTAACCACTCAGCATGGTTTTAACTCCCCCGAAAAATGGCCAGCCACGCTGTGCGTGAGGAAACACCCCGAGGCCCGCCATATCACGATGTGACGGGCCCCGGGATGTCCTTGGCTCGGCTCATTTCTCCTGTTTTGTGTTTGTTTTTTAATGTTTTTAATGTTCATTTTAACGTTCATTTTTATTTTATTTCCTCGTTTAATCATTGTTTTTAATGCATGTAGTTGTTTCTTTTACACTGTAGTTTTAACATGTTTGTGTTTTAAGTTCTTTTAAGTTAAGTTTTTAAGTTTTGTTTTTGTGTTTTTAAATTCTTTTAATTTAAGTTTTTACGTTTTGTTTTTGTGTTTTTAAGTTCTTTTAAGTTTAAGTTCGTTCTCGTTCTCCAACGGAACTTTTAACCTCCCCATTAAACAACTACCTTCCGGTAAGCCCTATCCCCCCTTTTAATTAACTTCCCTCACATCGCGTAAACGTCCCGCATCCTAATTCTTACCCTCATCTCACTGGTTCCGGATTTCCGACACGTGGCATCTGCCGCTCGTACCCGAGCCATGACCGCGATTCCTTTGTCGTAAAGATTGCCAACGCGCGAGCCGGGGAGGAGGTGCCACGGCCAGTGATGATAATCCACCCGTGATGTGACCGCTCGAGCACATCTCCCCGGAAGTCCCGCCGCCGACAGAGAGAAATCTCTGATCGACGCAGGCGGAGAAGATAGACTCGTTGCGGTCGCATCCGCTTTCATCCTCCTTCCATCCTCGCAGTCTCGAGGTTAGCCGAGGGCACCACCGTTGCCATGGGCGATAAGTCCGTGCACGGTGGAGCCGCAGATAGCGCCTGGCAGGCTGCCCCCTACCCCCTCCTCCCCCGTTAGCCGAGCGCAACCCGCAGCCCGGGCATGGCCACCCTTGCTGGCGCGGAACTGGCCCGCCAGTTCCACGCCAAACGGGTGAATCATGCCATGGCTGCGGCGAGCACAAATGGCGCGGGGCCTCCCCTCGCCAGCCTTTTCCCGCCTTTTCCGACTCCAGTCATCTATCCCCCATCTATTACCCCGCACGCTGGGTTAAGCCCTTTCTCTCTCACTAAATCATCCTTTCTATCCCCTCCTTATCGTTGCCCTCTCCCTCCTTCCTCCCCCCCCCCTTCTCTCTCGATTTCGATTTCGAGCCGGAATCATCATTCGCCTCACGACGGTTGCTGACATTACTTGTGCTTGGTTCATCACCAAATAAAGAGATAAAATCCAGTTCGGTTTTATAACCCCAACACTGGTGACCCTCGGAGTGAACCAAGTTTTTCACACAAGATGTCATCAACACATAGGACGCTACCAATCTGCTCTCTGGCCAGCCTGCCGGAATGGTTTCTTCAGGTGGAGCAGGAATTCCTTCACAGGAACATCACCGCCCAAACAACCAAATTCCGCATGCTGGTCACCAACCTTCCACCCGAGCTCCTTTTGACCGTCGGCGACCTCCTGAACGATCAGCGGTACGCCACATACGACGAGCTCAAGGAAGCGATCCTCAGACGCGGAGCACCAAACCCTCTGACCGCGTTGAGCTCTTTCCTCTCCTCCGACACCACGGACAACCGTACGCCTTCGGAAATTCTCCACCACTTCCAGCGCCTCCTTACCCGCACCGGCATGACCTTCCCGCCAGACGTCATGCGCTCCCTGTTCCTCAAACGGCTGCCCGCAGATATTCAGCAAATCCTGGTGGTATCAGACGCCCCATTACAGCAGCTCGCTCTGAAGGCCGACGCGATCATCGCAGCGAAAACACGCGCACCTACAGTAGCAACTGCGTCTGCCACTACCGCTACCCCCCCTGCGACGTTGGAATCCCTTACAGCCCAGGTCGCTGCATTGTCCGAAACTGTACAGAGATTATCCACGGGAGCGTTCACACTCCCGGCATCGCTTCCGCACCCCTTCGCCGCCGCGCAGAGAACGGAACTTCAGGCGCCCTTCACCATCAAGGCACCAGTCCCGTTTCCGCACACCTTCGCCTCTGCGCAGAGATTGGAACTACAGCCGCTCCCCGACTCCGAGGCGCCGCCAAGACGACCAACGCCGCTACTTCTGCCGCTACCACGGCACGAGGTCCGTCACCACATCATGACTCACGGTCCCCCTGCCCACTCTCGCTGCCGTCCGCTCGCCCCCGACAGATGTCGCAGCGCCAAGGCGGAGTTCGCCCACATGATGCAGTTAGGGATCATACGCCCTTCCAGCAGCCAATGGGCGGCCCCTCTGCATTTGGTGAAGAAGAAGGACGGTGACTGGCGCCCGTGCGGTGATTACCGTCATCTCAACACGGTCCCCGCCCCCGACAGATACCCGCTGCCGCACCTGCACTCCTTCTCCCACGAGCTGTCCGGCTGTACGGTCTTCTCGAGGATCGACCTCGTGAGGGCGTACCACCAGATTCCGATCGCTGAGGAGGACATCCCCAAGACGGCCGTCATTACACCGTTCGGCCTGTTCGAGTTTCTCAGGATGCCCTTCGGTCTCCGCAACGCCGCTCAGACCTTCCAGCGGTTCATCAACGACGTGACTCGCGGCCTTGAGGGGGTCTTCACCTACATCGACGACATCCTCGTCGCCAGCACCTCAGAGGCAGACCACGCCCGTCATCTCCGCGCCCTCTTCGGCAGACTACAAGAAGCCGGGGTCGTGATCAACCCAGGGAAATGTCTCTTCGGCGCAACTTCGCTCTCTTTTCTAGGCCACACCGTCACCCCTCAAGGCATCACCCCAGCGCAGGAGAAGGTTACCGCCATAAGAAAGTTCCCCAAGCCTGCCTTGGAGAAACAACTTCGAAAATTCCTGGGGATGTTCAACTTCTACAGGAGATTCGTTCCCAAGTGTGCCCAGCTCCTCGAGCCCCTTCACGCCCTGATCACACTTAACAGGGCCAGCAGAAACAAAATCAAGTGGGCGCCCCCTACAAACGAAGCGTTCGAAGCCTGCAAGGAAGCCCTGGCCTCCGCCACCCTGCTGAACCACCCCCTGCCCGAGGCTCCTCTCAGCATAGCAGTCGACGCCTCCGACACTGCCATCGGCGCTGTCCTCCAGCAACGACAGGGTAAGCAATGGCAACCTCTTGCCTTTTTTTCGCAGACCCTGTCGCCACGCCAGTCACGATACAGCGCCTTCGGAAAGGAACTCCTGGCAGTGTACTCTGCGGTGAGGCACTTCCAGCCGTACGTGGAGGCTAAGGAATTCCACATCCTGACGGACCATAAACCCCTCACCTTCGCCCTACACTCGAGGACCCGCCGCCAATCCCCTCACGAGGAACGCCACCTGGACTACATCTCACAGTTCACGACGGACATCCGTGACATCCGGGGCGCGGACAACGAGGCCGCCGATGCCCTCTCGAGGGTTACCATAGCTGTAGCGACCCACGCCGACGACGCTGTGGATTACCACCTGGTCAGCAGTGAACAACGCCAGGATGCATCCATGACTCCACTCATAGAGGGCCAGACTTCCCTTAGCCTTGAGAGAGTCAAGATCCCAAACTCACGCGACGACCTTCTCTGTGATGTCTCCCTCGGCTACCCACTACCCTCCGCCGGCAATTCTTCGACGCATACCACCAGCATTGAGGCATCCGGGCCACCCAACATCTCATCCGCGGCAAAGTCGTCTGGCCTGGCATTAACAAAGACGTTCGAGAGTGGTGCCGCTCGTGCATCGAATGCCAGAGGACCAAAATCTACAGGCATACGAAATCTTTCTTCCAGACGTTTCCTATCCCAGACGAAAGGTTCCAACACATCCACATCGATATAGTGGGACCCCTGCCCTTGGACGACGGCTACAGCTACATCCTGACGATGATCGAAGCCTTCACCAGTTGTTTTCTTTGAACTGCATGCTTACCGCGGTGGCTGGATTGCAAGCAAGCGATCCAGCTGCCATGGTGAAAGCATGTTGCACACCCTTTTTACCAGCCCGGCGGCTGTGGTGGGTGGGCCCTGCCTCACAAATTGTGTGTGTACACGATTCTGCAAGTAATGTAACAGGGTGGCGTTAGGCTCGCCGCAGTGTTTACATAACCTCCCAGTCTCACTGTCAATAATTTGCCAAGTGCATTGGTAACCTAGTCTTAGTCTGAATAGTATGACTTCGGTACCTCTTTTTGTATTTGGAGGAAGGGCCAGTGGCTCATAGCCTGAAGCATCTGAGTACCACTTGGCAGCGAGCGATTTTGTGATGTTTTCTCTATGTGCTCCCCGGAGGACCACACACGCTGCAGCTTTGGTACCTTGGCTCAGTCCCCTTCGGCTGGGTTTAACGATCATGGAGGATGGGGGCATACCCCTGCCCTTTTCGGCTAGTTTATCAGCAAGCTCGTTCCCTTGTATGCCTATGTGGCTTGGGACCCAGTTTATGATGATTCTTCTACCTTGACTAAGGATTCTTTGGGCTATGTATAGTACTGTTGTCAAGAGGTAGATGTTATCTGGGGGCATGCTAAGCTGTAAACTGTCAATAGTTGCTCTTGAATCTGTATGAATGACAACGTTCCCTCCCCGTGTGTCAATGCTTCCATGATCGCAACCGTTTCAGCCTGAAGCGTTGAGGCATTGTCAGTGACCATAATGGATGCTGTGGTATCCTTTGTTGCAAAGCCGGCGCCTGCAGTATGGTTTATTGGATCCACGGATCCGTCCGTGTAGTAAGTTATACTACCCGGCGGAGTTATTTGATCAATGACCCTTTGTGCTTGTGCCTTTAGGCTAGGCATGGAATA